>NC_064928.1:244574873-244876422 GCF_023897955.1 Schistocerca gregaria | reverse complement strand
ATTTCTTGCACCATGTACCCAACTACCCGAATTTCACACGGATGTAGTGAAACTCAATTTCAACATTGTCTATGACAAGTACTTGTACACTATTTTTACAAGTAAAGATTAGAAATTTGGGTAACTATTATAATGATGCGTAACACAATACGATGAAATGTGAAGCGTTAGACCTACAGATTAGGAAGTATAAAACATAGTAAATTAAATATCATATAAACCAGAGTGTTAAATGTCAGTTAACACTAAGAATGTTACACATTTGACAAGAATGTAGAGCTTAATGTTAGTTATTTTATTTTAGGCCAGTTTGTCAGTGTATTTCATAAACTCGTCCAAACTGTAAAATGACATCGCTAAAAGAAATTGCCTCAGAAGCTGTATAAATGTGATTTTTTGACTATTTCACATTTGATTTCTGGAGGAAGGGCGTTAAACATCTTTCTACCAGTGGAGTGTACACCCTTCTGCACAAACTTCAAATTTTTACCTTCAGTGTGGAAATCATGTTTGCTCATTGTGTTGCACTGATGCTATTTACTGTTACATTTGTATAAATCAGCGTTTTTACTTATGAAACACATAAATGAATATATGTATTGAGAAGTAGTTGTAAGAATTCCCAGATTCCGGAGTAGGATGCTGCAACTGCATCTAGTGTCCACACCACACGTCACTCTTACAACACGCTTCTGAGTAATGAATTTTCTTTTTCTTTGGAAGAGGATAATTTCCACTGAAAATACTCCATATGCCATCAAAGAATGGAAGTAACCGTAGTAAGCTGCCTTTTTAATGCTTAAGTTTGCACTGTCGGATGGTTAGCATTGCAAAAATTGAAGAGCTGTGTCTCTTGTAAATTTCTAAAATGGGACCAGTTTACAGTCAGTCTTCATGCCCAGAAAAATATAAAATGCCTTGCTGAGTGCCTTAAGATCTTAATGTTTTTGTGATACGTCTCCTCTAATTCTAAAGCTTTTATACTGATCGTTCTTGGTGTGTACTCTTTTCTTTCTCGGACGCCGTTGCATTTTCTGTTTTTCGCATTAGCGTTTATTCAGTTTCTGTAAAGCCAATTGGCACTAGCATTATGTCTAGGTAGTATAATTCAGAATGTTTTCAGACTTTAAGGATACTTTCGAAAGAATTTATGAATGATGCTATTAAAATAGGCTGTTTCTGCTTTATAGAGTGGCAGGAATTCCTTCTTGTTATAGGAAGACGTCAGTTTTCTATGTACTTTGGACACGTCACACAATGCTGGAAAACTTACGTGGTGCACCTGCATTTATTTTTCGTAGTTTGACATGTTTGTATACAATACTATATCGAAACACTCATCGGAGTGTTGGCGATTTCCTAATCATTCTTCTCAGTTTACCTTAATATTAATTTTATGACAAAGTGCGTTTGAATTTGCCGCGAACTTAAGCAGTGTACGCCAAGAGTAAATTTTCCAGCTCTTTATTTTTTTCGACATTCACATGCTTATGCATGAACGCTCAACCAGATTATCAGCCTGGTTCTTAACCTACACTTGGGACTACACGACTGATTAGTCAGACACGCTGTCAGTGTTTTTGTAGAAGGGTTAGAAGTCAGCTGTTGAATGAATTTGGCTGCTAGGTTTCAGGTGTCTTGCATCCCTGTACGGTCTGATGGAAGTCACGAAGTGCCCTCTCAAGTGCTCCACGAATGCTGTGTGGGTAGCCGGCTCGCCGTGAGTTACACCGCCTAAAGACATATACATCAGTTCCGATTGCAATGCCGATACCTATGGTAGTATGTAGAACATTTAAGATCAGAAAAACAACTTTCGAGTGGATCCTGAATTTTCCTAATATTCAAAGTCTGCCGCTAGTTACTAAGTACTGAAATTAAAATTTTAGTTGCCCTTGTACGTCGTCAGGCAGGCATCCCGCAGCCGGGAGCGTGGACCGGACGCCGGTCAGCGGTAGAGGCGGAGGAGCGTCAGCAATGCCCCTGTTCCCTGTCTCGCATTCGCTACCCGAGAACACGGCGACTCGGTCGGTGTACAGGTGGAGTTCCTGGGCAGCAGCCTCTACTGTTCAGTGTCTGTAGTCAGTACAGGCGCCGGTAATGACTTCAAATCGGATGCTACAACAGTCGCTCCGGCATCTTCACGCCCCCCTCTCTCTGAATGCTATCACACTCCCAGTCCGTGCACTGTTGGCCTACCGTTGACGTAACTCCCGTTCACGTTCCCAATTATTTCGTTCGCCACGTGTGTCAGATGCATCAGTTTTCGTCTCGTGGAAATCGGATGTCTAGTGAGTAGCGGTTTGCTGCACGGTTTACTGGCCCTGAGTGGTCGTTCAGTTTCATATCGCTGCCAACTGTTACACGGAGCACTTAGTATGACTTGAGTGATGCCAATTCAAAACTTAAACCAAGTACTCGCGATGGTCAGTCAGTCTGTAAGCATCCTCAGCGGACAGGTCTGTTTGTAGCTGTTACTTGTAATTAGTATCCACCATGGGTGGGTTCCAAAGAATCTAATCTCGTTACTAAGCAGAGGACACGTTTACAAGTATTATGGAGTATATCTTGTCACATCCACTACTTACAAAACTGTAATTTACTTTTTATTGGTGGGTCATTAAAATGTCCTCTAGTGCTGACAGTAATATTGGAGAACTTACCTACAGATGAACTTAGGTGTTATCTCAACGTTTCGGTTACATCGGGGTAACTGTCTGGTTCATAGGTGGAAGCATCTAAATATTTATGTCCATCCATGATACTGATTCTTTCCCAAACAGAACACCATACGGCTTAAGTTCCTTTCTCGGTATATTCGAATTTGTCTACTGCAGTACACATACCCTCACGATTTCCCAGTGGCCTATCCTTTAGCATGAGCTTACATTTTCCCCGCAAATCTGTCTTGCGCTTTAACCAGCTTTCTGTACCTAGAGGTATGTGACCTCCACTGACTTTCGGGAGGCCTTCAAATTCTCACACATCGTTGCGAATGTTACGCCAGTTAGTCACTAGGATTTCAATACTTACCTGTGGGGCGCATTAGTTAGTAACCTATAATGACATTTCTGCGCGCTCTACAGATGTTATCCTGTGGACCGGATCAACAGCCACCTTATCTATAAAACCGGTCTGCTCCTTACACACAGCCAGCCACGTGGCCCGTTCACAACAACCTATAGCCATCAACGCTAATGCGGATTGCGTAAGTCTAGGAAGTCGAAGCCTAGCTTCTCACAGAAACTGTGGAGTCTCTGATTCAGTCTTCCACTCGATTCAGAACCTAGGGGAATCGATGAGTTTTGGGAACAAAGTTGCAATGTGAGCTTTGTTGAATCTCCATGAGAAACACTGGTCTGGACAACCTTCTCCTTCTCTGCTAGTTATTAGAATGATCGAAGTATTACTTTCGACCTCTTAAGCTCAAAGTATTTCTATGAAGGAAACTGAAAAACGAAGCATACAAGTTACTGATTATACTGAAATTTTTTGAAGTGCCAGGTGCTGAAAATCGAGATTCTCGTTAATCTACGACCAATGCAGATAAATAATATAAATACTAAAAATGGAAAATTTAATATAACATCACATTGTACTGATAATAGATGCTAATATTAAAGAAGACGGTTGACTAAGCAGTGGGTTGTAATCGCCACTCGTTAACTTCCAAAGATTCTCGAAAATGAACGTTTATTCGCGTTGACAGAAACTGAAATTCGTGGTGTAAGATTCTTTGAACGAGGATACTACTGCTAAAATTGTAGGCTGCGGATTTGCCTCTTACCCACAGGTGGAGGTTGGTGAGTAATTTTATGTACAAAAATTCTACAAAGGCATTCATTTAACTGTCGACAAAAAGAATACTACACACACCTTAACTTCCAGTCCCCCTTCTCTACGAAAATGCGTTCGGGTTTCCAGACATGGTGAATCCCCTGTAGAACGTTAATACGAGCTCCATTTGCCAACAAACCTTTCACCGCAAAAAGTACACGCCCACTACAGGATGAAATAAGCCAAGCTCTGGAATGAGTTGATCGCCCGCCAGCGTAGTACGTTCACGCATACACCGCGCCTCACTGATCCGTGCTGCTTCAACTGAGAGCCAATCCTACGTCCTGTGAGGCCCCTGTACACGCACGCTGTTCACAGCCGACGGACCGACAGGTTGCGTGTGTAGGCGTATCGACAGACCAACGAACTTTCCTAGTCGGCATGGCGGCCTGTTAGGCCCACCCAACAGCCGACACCGCACCCCCCCCCCCCCCCCCCTCCCCGAAACAAATTACGTCGTTGTTTGTGGCGCTGTGGTACCAGTTGCCTGCCGAAAGTTCGTCTTCTGTCACTGCTTGTGGGATAAAATGTTGTTCTAACATATATGAGGGTGCAGCGTCGACTGACCTTCATGGACACTGTTTGCAGAAATTATATTACTGATATTTGTGGGAGACGCCATCAGAGATATATTGCCATATAGATGCAAGAAATGAACATTATATATATATATATATATATATATATATATATATATATATACTTTTTTGAGAAATCTATAACGGTTTCCTATGGCACATAGAAAGAATAGTCAGAGTTGTGTATTTCGTTCTTAGGTTTTATTTCCGATACTTACCGGAAATGAAATCTGAAAACTGAAATATCGACCATCATCGGATGTTACTTATAAAATGTACTTGCTTCAATGTTATAAGTGTTAAAAAGGTCCAGCATATAACCAAGCCCTTTGCTATGAAAAGTGAAGTGTCGGATTTCGTTTACTTTTCTGACAATTGCTTAATACTTCATTCTTTATGTATCTGTTCTTGCAGTTATTAGATGAAATGCTCCACCACCGCGTGTAGTCTTTCTTCTTCGAACTGGAAATATGTTTCTTAAAGTTGCACGTCATCTTTGAGGCTATGTACATACATTCATGTAAACGCTAATTTATTTTACTGTACCATAATGTTTCTCCTCAGTCAACTACAGATCACGGTGCAGGTTGAAGGAATCATATTAGTTAACAATTGAGGGGAAAAAACGACATGAACACGAGGTTCTCTTAATGTCTGCCAATGGCTCGAAATCATAAGGTAGCTAATATCTCATTACTGTATTCTTTTTCATCACGTATGGTATAATGGCGATTAGAAGCTCCGAAGTGCATGATTCATCCATTCCTAGATAATTACGAAATCATTAGATCCCAGCTACCTAAGTAACAGAAATTTGGTAAATTTCTTTTCTTGAAGTAGCCACTTCTTTCCCGGTAACTTTCTCTCTGCTTGTGTGACAGTCACCTTTGGAACATCCAAGGTAAAACTCGTTTTTATATCTGTGTGAAACCAACTGGATCTCGTAGAGAATGAACTCAACGAAATTAAACAAATCACGAGAGAGCAGCGCTGCGATGGCTGAGTGAGGTCGATCAGGGCGTGCGTAGGCTTACACAAAGTTAGTCGTTGGTTGGCCTAAAAATTGTTGCTTCTGTAGGGGTCTCGCCACAGCAGACTGATCGCCGAAAAAACGCCTGTGTGTGTGTGTGTGTGTGTGTGTGTGTGTGTGTGTGTGTGTGTGTGTGTGTGTGTGTTGGGGGGGGGGGTCAGAAATGAGCCCTCTTGTTTTGAAGACACGCAGAATGAAACACGTAATTCCCATCGGAATAAGTTAGTAACGCTATATGATAGGAAAACGGAATGTAAAAGTCACACAGCACGCACTTCCAGAAATTCACCTCAGCAGAAAGAACTGAGCGCATGTACATCGTATTACTGCAAGTAGCATACGAATGAATAACTTGCCAAGTGCTATGAATCACTTCCAAACTTACAGCATCCAGCAGTGCAGCAGTGCAATGCGGCAGTCTTCTCATCTCCGTGCACATAAATACGAAACGCAGAGATTTGTTAACTACGAGAGCGATCATTTGACAAAACCCTAGCTGCAAGATGAAAATGTTATGTTCACAACTCAGTGAGGCTGCGTCTTATAACAGCACGTGGCACCACATCAGCTGTAGCCTTTCCTTGCTCTCTCTCTCTCTCTCTCTCTCTCTCTCTCTCTCTCTCTCTCTCTCTCTAACCTAACTAGCAAGCACATAATTCCCAACTACTAGTTTTGTGCCTCAGTGTTGGTTCAGTAGCGGCCCCCCCGTGAGGGCTCGTCACTCTTTGGCTGGTTCGTGCTTGGCTGCCATGGGGCCCAAGCGTTTACAGCGCCTGACAGGTACCAGGTGACTGGGTAACGGTAATTCCCAGCCCTGGGACGACACGTTCGGTTTACGCATACTCCCTGGTACAGGCCAGGCCCAGGAAGAGGTGAATGCCTCAGTTGCAACCTTCCCAAATTACCGATTGGTCGCTGTCAGGTGTTTGGGAGGTGTGACCTGAAGTATGGACAATCACCTAAGCTGGGTGCTCCCCCTCTGAAGGCCCCCCCCCCCCCCCATTGGAAGGAGGACGCCATCGGAAACGATGGCAATCATGGGGGTTTTCTCGCAATGAATCAATCATCTTGACAATCAATGTCTACGAAACACAAACATAATGAGACCCTTCCTGCTGCACCACAGTTCCTCATGGTCTCTCATACTGAATACGGCCAGACCTTCGCTATCGCAAATCTTTTTATTATTCAGAAAGGTTTAGATGCAATTGCCAGTGCCGTGAAATCCTGCTCTTATTTACGAAATGGCATTCTGCTTTTTGAGACTACTTCTAATTTTCAAGCACATCAGCAGCTTGCTGCCTCGCTTCTCCACGGCTACACTGTTCGTGTCGAGGCCCATAGAACTTTGAATTCTTCCTGTCGGTGTTAATTACACTAGGTTGCTCGACGGTCTAACCAAGGCTGAAATCCAGTCTTACCTCTGTGATGATGGTGTCATTGCCGTCCATCGTGTAATGGAAAAGGTAGAGTCCTCTTTAGTGTCCACCAGCACTCTTTTTCTCACCTTCTATAGAGTGGTGCTTGTGGCCAAGGTAAAAGCAAGCTATGAAATTGTCACAGTCCTGACATACAGTCTGAAGCCGATGGCTGCTACCGGTGTCATTGTTTTAGCCACACTAGAAAGTCTTGCCAACACACAACCAAATGTCACACTTGTGGTACGGATGGCCACAAGGGCGATTGTGAACCTCGTATTCCCCGCTGTATCAATTGCAACGACGTCCACGCCGCATCCTCTCGGTATTGTCCCATGTACCTCGATGACGGAACTGTCAGAGAGATCCAGGTAAAGGAAAAAGTGGCTAGCAAGTTATTGGCTTGTCGCTAACCTTGCATTCTCCTTTCCGGCACTTATAGTTCTATTCTTGTTACTGCTCGCTACATGAAGGTCATGTACAAGCAGACACGAGACTTCCAATTCAGCTCTGAGGTTGTGAGATCACCCATTGTCATTGTAGCATCGCACTACCCTGTCCAGCTGCCAATGTGACACCCCTACATTTCTTCCTCATCATGACTCTCCTCCAATGAACGTTCGCAGCCTTCGGTACCACAAAGAGGGTTTACGGTTACTTTTAGCATTGCAGCGTTCCCTTGTACTGTACCTCCAGGAAACGACCACTTTGAGCTTTCACATTTCTTACAGGTTCGTTTTGCCCTTCGCTTGTGGTCGGCATTCCATCCCATAGGATAACATTCATTGTCAACCAATCTGCCTGACTACCCATCTCCAAGCTGTTGCCGTTCGCCTTTTCCTTCACCATTTGACTTTTTCTGTACGTGTCATTTATGCCCGTCTCCCCTTTGATGTCACCAAGACAGAGTTCCTTCAGCTCATTGAGCTTCTACAACCCTCCTTTCTGCTACTTCGTGACTTAAATGCGCATCATCCCCTTTTGAGTTCTCACAGAACCTGTCCAAGAGGTGGCCTCTTTGCTCATCGTCTTAATCAACGCAACCTCGTCTGCCTTAACACTGGAGCACCTACATTTCTTTCCGACTCTTCGCCGCATATTCCCAGTGCATCCTTCTGCACTACCCAGCTTACCCATCGCCTTGAGTAGTCTGTTCTTTCTTAAGCCTACTGAGCGAACATGTCCCATGTGCTATCCGTTTCCTGACTCCAACGCCTTCTGTGTGCACAAACAAATGGCAGCTTACTAAGGCTGAGTAGCAGCTTTACTGCTCCCTGACGACCTTCAAGGAACAAGATTGCTTTGTGATGACCAGATGGAATATCTCACAAACGTTATCCTTACTGCTGCAGAACGTTCTATTCGTCGCACTTCCTCTTCACCACGCTGTGTTCCATTCCCTAGGAGGACTGAGGCATGCCGCGGCGCAATTCGTGCACGGAGACGTGCTCTCCGCATTATAAATCGTCGTCCTACAATGGCAAACTGCATTCATTATAAATGTTACCTCCCCCCGTCTTCCCCCGTTACCTCCCCCCGTCTTCCCCCGTTACCTCCCCCCGTCTTCCCCCGTTACCTCCCCCCGTCTTCCCCCGTTACCTCCCCCCGTCTTCCCCCGTTACCTCCCCCCGTCTTCCCCCGTTACCTCCCCCCGTCTTCCCCCGTTACCTCCCCCCGTCTTCCCCCGTTACCTTCCCCCGTTACCTTCCCCCGTTACCTTCCCCCGTTACCTTCCCCCGTTACCTTCCCCCGTTACCTCCCCCCGTTACCTCCCCCCGTTACCTCCCCCCCGTTACCTCCCCCCCGTTACTTCCCAATGACTGCTTGTCCTCCTCTTTCTCAGTGTTTCACATAAAAGAAAGGGGAATGAGGCTCCTGCCTCAATGTCTAGTAGTCTCACGATTAGAGGAAAACTAGAGTTTTGCTACTGGTAACGCCTTTGTTATAATGAAAGGCGTGGATGGCATCGCCAGCTCTGTTAATTCATGCTCTCGTCTCCGCAATGGAACGCTGCTTTTGGAAATTGATAGTGCTCTCAAGGCCCAGAAACTACTCAAGACCCAAATCCTCCACGAATACCCTACAAAAGTGGAGACTCGCAATACACTTAATTCATCCCACAGTGTTATCTACACCCGCCTGTTCAATGGTTTTATGGAGGACGAAATAACTAATTATCTATCGGATCAGGACGTAATTGCTGTTCATCGAGTTATGAAGAAGGAAGCTGCCAATTTGGTGCCCATGTACACATTATTCCTGAATTTCGATTGGTTAACGCTTCCTATCGAGGCAGGCTATGAAGTCGTCTCTGAGCGCCCTTTCCCAATCCGTTAAAAATGCCACCAATTCAATCATACCAGCACGTAATGTAAAAACGGGGCCTGATGTGTCACTTGTAGCAGGGATGCACACGAAGGCGCCTGACCACCTCCTTCTCCCCACTGTGTTAATTGTCATGGAGACCATGTTGCTTCTTCTCGTTCTTATCCCGTCCATCAAGATGAGCGGTCTCTTCAGGAGATAAAGGTGAAGGAGAAGGTTCCTTTTCCTGTTGCCTGGAAACTGGTCGTAAATCGACTGTCCTTTCGTCTGGAAGCTACAGCACTGTGTTAGTCTGTCCACGTCCCACAAAGAACATGGCTACACAAACTTGTGACTTATAGTTCAGTTCGATGGTGGCAAACGCGCCTTACCTTAAAGTTGACACTCCATCTCCCGCTTCCCTCGCTGAAGATTATGCTACCAATTCTTCGCCCTCACTGGCGATGACTGTTGCAACGCAGCCAGAGAACTGTCGATTCAAAAAGGAATGTTCACAGGAAGATATCTTGCATACCTTGATTTCGCAGCCGTCTGGCTCTTCTGCCAATCGCCAAAAGCCAAAACAATCATCCAATGGCAAACAGTCTTCCGCATCTCTGGCTCGACGCGGGGGAAGCTCCATTGATCCTGCTGAGTTGATGGACGAAGATCCTCCATCTGTGGATTCCAGGGCCATCCTCCCTTAGGGCGAGCCGTCGAGGTGAGTATTTATTCTTCATTCTCTGGTGTTGTTAAATTTTATGGCCCTTTTACATTGGAAGTCCGTGGCCTTCGTTCTAACAGGGTGGACCTACAGCTGCTCCTGCGATCGCAATGTCCGCTTGTAGTCTGTCTCCAAGAAACCGAGCTACGTCCTCAATACTATTTTGCTATCTCCCATTTTACTTCGCTAAGGACAGACCTTCCCCTTAGGGCAGGGATTCCTGCTCATGGTGGCGTCATGCTGCTTTTACAAGATATTTTCCATCGTCCTATACCCTGCACACCTACCTGAGGACAGTTGCTGCCCGTGTTTTCTTTCCAGATTTTACCTTTTGCCTCTGCACCATTTATATCCCTTCGTCTTCTGCTGTCACTAGGGCGGACCTGATGCAGCTTGTTGCTCAGCTTCCTCCACCCTTTCTGCTCCTCGGTGACACCAATTCTCAGCATCCCCTTTGGGACTCGCCTGTCGCCTGCCCAAGAGGTTCTCTTTTGGCGGATCTTCTTATTCATCTTAACGCCGGCGAAGGCACGTTTCTCTCTGATTCCCCGCACACTTATTCCCACTTAGACCTTTCAATCTGCTCCGCCCAGCTCGCTCGACGTCTCGAGTGGTGTGCGCTTTCCGATACTTACTCGAGTGACCACTTCCCTTGTGTGACTCGCTTGTACAGTCACACCCCACCACAGCGGCCCGCTCATTGGAAATTCTCTCTTGCTGACTGGAGGCTATATTCCTCCTTGGCAGTCTTTGATGAACGGCCGTTTCCGAGCTGTGACGATCAGATCGAGCACCTGGTGGACGTTATTCTGCCGGCTTCCGAATCCTGTCTCCCTCTTGTTACCACTTCTCGCCGTCGGCAATGCGATTCGTGCCCGGCGACGTGCGCTTCGCGTTTTTCACAGTCATCCTACGTTAACGAACTGCACCTTCTACAAGCAACTACGTGCGCAGTGCCGCCACACTATTAAGGAAAGCAAGAAAGCATGCTGGGTTTCCTTTACCAGCTCGTTCAACAGTTTTCCTCCGTCCTCTCTCGTTTGGGGTGGCTTGCGACGGCTTTCTGGGACTACCGCCCACTCGCCGATCGCTGGTCAGACCGTGGTGGGAAACGTCACAGTCGACCCTGTAGATGTTTCCAACGCTTTGGGCCGGTGCTCTGCGGAGGTTTCAAGCTCCAGCCACTACCATCCTGCCTTCCATCCTCGAAAACAGGTGGAGGCGGCTCGTGCAATCTCTTTTCTCTCTCTGAATCGAGAATGCTACAACACTCCTTTTACTATGAGGAGCTCGAACGTGCCCTCCCCTCATCCAGGTCTTCTACTCCTGGGCCCTCATGCTGCAGAATCTTCCTCCTGTGGGAAAACGCTTCCTCATTACCTACAACCGTATTTGGTCTGACTGTATATTTCCCACGCTTTGGCGTGAAGCTATTATTGTTCCCTTACATAAGCCTGGTAAAGATAAATCTCTTCCTTCCAGCTATCGTCCAACTTCCCTTACCAGCAGCGTTTGTAACGTGACGGAAATCATGATCAATTATCGATTGGTGTGCTGGCTGGAGTCACACCAGCTTCTCAATATGCCCAGTGTGGGTTCAGAAAGCGCCGCTCAGCGGTTGATCATCTCGTCACCTTGTCGACGTTCATCATGAATAATTTTTTGCAGAAGCGACAAACGGCCGTTTTGTTTGATTTGGAGAAAGCCTATATCTGTTGGCGGACAGGCATTCTACGTACTATGCACACATGGGGCGTTCGCGGTCGTCTTCCCACTTTCATCCATGAATTTTTAACAGAGTTTTCCGGGTACGCATGGGTTCCTCCTCATCTCACACCTTCTCACAGGAGAACGGAGTGCTTCAGGGCTACGTACTGAGCGTCGTCCTCTTCGCCACAGCCATCAACCGCATTATGGACTGCCTTCCAGCTGGCATTTCCGGCTCCCTTTTCGCGGACGACTTTGCTATTTATTGCAACTCCTAGCAGATGTGTCTTCTGCGACGCTGTGTTCAGCGTTGTTTGGACCATCGCTATTCGTGGAGTGTCATAAATGGTTTCCGCTTTTCTGCTACTAAATACGTTTGCGTCAACTTCTGGTGGTACAAGGCGTTTCTTCCACTGTTCTTGCCACTGGGCCAAAATGGTCTCCGGTTCGTGGATGCAACGAAGTTCTTATGGCTTACGTTCGATAGGAAGCTCTGTCGGTTTCCCCAAGTGTCCTACCTGGCTGTACGCCGCACCTGGTCCCGAAATGTCCTTCGTGTACTGAGTGGTCCCTCTTGTGGAGCTGACAGGACTGTCTTCCTCTGCCTCTATCAATCTCTTGTACACTCCAAGTGGATTATGGATGCATTCTCCTTCTTCATTCCATGTGAATGTGGCCTTTCTTACATCGGACAAACAACTCGTACTGTCCAAGAAAGATGTACAGAACACCGGAGGTACACACGGCTTTTACAACCTAACAAGTCGGCAGTGGCAGAGCACTGTATTGATAATGGTCACAGCATGTCATACGACAACGTCGAAGTTTTGGGACTCGATAGCGAAGGAGGCAATTGAAATTCGCTTGACGACGAATTTAATTCATAGAGATAGTGATTTCAATCTTGATCATTCATGGAATCCGGCACTTGCTGTAATAAACTCGGAAAGACGTCGTCACGGTGCAGCTCACAATGCTACATCGATATGCCAACACAGATCAACTGCGGAGTCATAGATACAACTCACCGACCAACGTCTCTGGCGCATTTGCAGTTGTGGCCGCATGCGCAGTCGCGCGGTACAGCAGTATAAAGGGACGAAGCGAACGCTGGAGCGGCAGTCTTGCGGCTCACTCTGAAGATGGCTGAACGTTATACAGCAGAAATATTAGATTTCTTGCGGCTGCGCACCCGAAACTTAATGGAACAGTCTTTGCGCCGCCAAAACCTGAAGATTCACACATGGATGTATTGTCTACTCCTCTGCACGGCCGTCTCTCTTACACCGTCTAATTACAATCCACCATTTGGGGATCCGTCTCACCACTGGTGCCTTCTGTACTAGCCCTGTTGAGGGTCTCTACGCAGAAGCCGGTGAACCACCACTGTCATACCGGTGCGACCTCCTACTCAATATTCATGTGTGTCGGCTGTCTTCCGTGCCAAGGCCACCCAACCTTTGACCCTTTTTTTGTGACATTCTTGACCGCCACTACGAGACGTATGTTTCTTCTCTGCGACCTCCGGGCGTCTGCTTTCGTCACTTGCTTCAGCAGCCGCAGTTCACCCTTCCTGCCACTTTCCGAATGGCGGAGAGCCCTTCACCACCTTGGTTTCAGACAGAGGTTTGTGTTTGTTTTGATCTCAGCTCGTTCCCGAAGGATTCGACTCCCGAGCTGACCTATCGCTGCAAATTTCTCGTACATCGCTCACAACTTGACAATAGCATATCTTTGTACACTGATGGTTCCAAGTCCGCCCAAGGTATTGGCTGTACTTTTGTCGTCGGAGCTGATAAATTTCAATACCGGCTTCTTGACCAATGCACAATTTCTTGCAACAGAGCTTTTTGCCCTCTATTGGGCTGTTCACTAAGTCCGGAGGCAGCGTCTCACTCGCTGTGTGATCTGTTCTGACTCCCTCAGTGCCCTTCAGTCTAGATGATCCCAATCAAGTCCAGTCCATCGTTCGACCGATCCAGGACTACTGCCTCAATTTGTTCCCGGATGGGGTAGACAAAGTGATGTTCATGTGGGTTCCTGGCCATATTGGTATGCCTAGGAATGACGCTGCTCAGACTCACTCAGCGCCCTTCAAACTCTGTGTGCTGTACACCGTCCATCCCTTAGTGCAGCAGGTCCAGGAAAACTGTCACTTTCTCACTCTTGGTGGAGCCAGTGTGATGTTCTTCTCGGTTCCTGGTCATGTCGATCTGCCAGGAAATGAGGCTGCAGTCTTCGTACCTCAGCCCACTATTTGCTATGTTCGCTCTGATGATCTCTGCGTTGCCGTCGTGAATGGTACTCCCTTCATGGGAATAGTCTTCGGCTCATTGAGCATCTCCCAGTGCCTTTGACGACCTCCTCTCAGCCCTCTGCCAGGAGGAGATTATTTTAACTTGGCTGCATGTTGGTCACTGCCTTTTAAGCCATCGTCATTTGCTATGTGGCGCTACTGCACCACTTTGTACACATTGCGCCCAAATTTTAACTGCCCTTCACTTCCTGGCGGACTGCCCATTTTTTAACCAGTTACTTTCCCGACTCGGGATCGCCGTTTGGTTTATCAGCCGTTTTAGTGAATGACGTGTGGGCTGTAGACCGCGTTTTACTTTTCATTCCCCAAAGCAATAAGGCGAATGTCATTTAATTTTTAGTTTTGGACCTCCGTTTCTGTATGGTGTCCTTCGTAGCCTTTTTCCCGGTGGCTGTTTTTAGCTGTCCATTGGGACTGACGCATTGTCATTTTTTTTACTCTCTCTCGCGCTCCCTCTGTCGCGCTGCCTCTGTCGCGCTGCCTCTGTCGCGCTGCCTCTGTCGCGCTGCCTCTGTCGCGCTGCCTCTGTCGCGCTGCCTCTCCCTCTCCCTCGCAAGGATGACACGCAAAATCGTGAAGCGTTCCCAGGTGACCCAGTGGCATGATCTGCCTCCTCGGCCCCTTCACGCCTTTTTCGGACATGGACCAAGCGATACTCCAGTGGAACTGCAGCGCTTTTTTCCACCACCTTGCTGAGCTTCACCAACTCATCAGCAGTCACCCTTTCCTCTGCATTGCCCTACAGGAAACTTGGTTTCCGGCAATGCGGACCCCTGCCCTACGTGGGTACCGGGGTTATTACAAGAACCGGGCAGCTTATGAGAGGGTATCTGGTGGAGTCTGCGTCTACATCCTTAACTCTGTCTACAGCGAATGTGTACCTCTTCACACACCTTTAGAGGCTGTCGCTGTAAGGATGTGGACGCCTCAGCCTATTACTGTCTGCAGTTTGTATCTTCCGCCAGATGGTGAAGTCTCGTGTCATGTGTTGGCTGCATTGATAGCACATCTGCCTCCTCCTTCTGTGTTACTGGGCGACTTTAACGCCCATAACCCCCTGTGGGGTAGCGCCGCGATTACTGGCCGGGTTAGAGATGTCGAGACTCTTCTCTCGCAGCTTGACCTCTGCCTCTTAAACACGGGAGAGCCGACACATTTCAGCGTAGTCTCTGGCACATTTTCGGCCATCGACCTTTCTATCTGCAGCCCCGGACTTTCACCATCCATCCACTGGAGTGTCCATGACGACTTATGTGGTAGTGACCATTTCCCCATCTTTCTGTCACTACCACAGCGTCACTCTTCTGAACGCCCCTCCAGATGGGCTCTGAATAAGGCTGATTGGGGCTTGTTCTCCTCTCTCGCCACTATCGCACCTCCTTCCCATGACACCATTGATGCGGTGGTTCAGTCGGTCACCACCGGCATCGTTTCTGCGGCGGCATTTGCGATTCCCTGTTCATCCAGGTCCCCTCGGCGGAGGACTGTGCCTTGGTGGGCGCCCGAGATCGCAGAGGCGATTAGAGATCGCCGGCGGGCTCTTCAACGTCATAAGCGGCACCCGTCCTTGGAGAACCTCATCGTTTTTAAACAGCTCCGTGCCCGTGCCCGACGCCTTATTGGCCAACGGAAGCAGGAGTGCTGGGAACGGTATGTTTCCACCATTGGCGTCCGTACCTCTGCATCGCAGGTTTGGGCTAAGATTAGGCGACTCCATGGCTATCGGCCGCCTGTCCCTGTCCCTGGGCTTTCGCTGAATGGAGTGGTGTGTACTGACTCCGACACGATTGCGGACCAGTTAGCAGCGCATTTTGCTCAGTGTTCCGCATCTACGAATTACCCACTGGCCTTCCGCTCCCGGAAAGAGCGGTTGGAAAGTTGGAGGCTTTCCTTTCACACGCGCCACGCGGAATCGTACAATGCTCCTTTCAGCGACTGGGAATTCCAGAGTGCACTATCTGCTTGCCCTGATACGGCTCCTGGGCCAGACCGCATCCACAGCCAGATGCTGAAACACCTCTCTGTGATTTGCCAGCGACGCCTCCTAGATGTTTTCAACCGCATCTGGGCTGAGGGTGTGTTCCCGTCTCAATGGCGAGAAAGCATCGTACTCCCCGTGTTGAAACCTGGCAAGAACCCGCTGGAGGTGGACAGCTACCGCCCCATAAGCCTCACCAACGTTCTTTGCAAGTTGCTAGAACGTATGGTGAGCCGGAGGTTGAGTTCGCTCCTCGAGTCTCGAGGCCTTCTGGCTCAGTCTCAGGGTGGGTTCCGTAAAGGGCGCTCTGCCGTCGATAATCTGGTCTCCCTAGAGCCTGGCGTCCGTACAGCCTTTGCACGCCGCCAACATCTGGTTGCCGTCTTCTTCGACATGCGGAAGGCGTACTATACGACTTGGCGATATCACATCCTGGCCACACTTCATGGGTGGGGTCTTAGGGGCCCGCTCCCGAGTTTTATTCAGAATTTTCTGTCGTATCGTTCCTTCCGCGTGCAAGTTGCTGCGTCCCATAGTTCCTCCCGGGTCCAGGAGAACGGGGTCCCACAGGGGTCTGACCTCAGTGTCTTCCTGTTTTTAATTGCGATCAATGGGCTCGCTGAGGCGGTGGGATCGTCCGTCGCAGCTTCGTTGTATGCAGACGACTTCTGCCTCTACTACAGCTCCGCTGGCATTGCAGTTGCTGAGCGCCAGCTGCAGGGCGCTATCCGCAAGGCGCAGTCGTGGGCTGTAGCGCACGGCTTCCAGTTTTCGGCCGCTAAGACCTGCGTTATGCATTTCTGCCGGCGTCGCACGGTTCACCCTGAGCCACGCCTTTACCTTGACGATGAACCTCTTGCTGTGGTAGAGACGCATCGGTTCTTGGGACTGGTATTTGATGCCCGGTTGACTTGGCTGCCTCATATTAGGCAGCTTAAACAAACATGCTGGCGGCATTTAAACGCTCTCCGTTACCTTAGCCACACCGGATGGGGTGCCGATCGGTCCACCCTTCTCCGGCTGTATCAAGCGCTGATCCAGTCCCGCCTTGATTATGGGTGTGTGGCTTATGGTTCGGCATCGCCATCGGCATTGCAATCGCTGGATCCCATCCATCACTGCGGGATCCGACTCGCCACAGGAGCATTTCGGACAAGCCCTGTTGACAGCTTACTTGTGGAGACTGGTGTTCCTCCATTGCGGATCCGGCGCGACCGACTTCTGGCCGCTTATGCTGCCCACGTTTGTAGTTTTCCAGGGCATCCCAACTACCGTCTACTGTTCCCGCACTCGATCGTCCATCTTCCAGACAGGCGGCCCCGGTCAGGGTGTACGATCGCGGTTCGCATCCGGGCTCTACTGTGTGGGATTGAGTTTTTTCATCTCCCGCCTGTTTTCCGGGCCAGTCTCCGTCTGCTCCCTTGGTGTGTGCGCCGACCATGCATTCGGCTGGATTTGGCACAGGGTCCGAAAGACTCGGTCCCTCCTCCGGCCCTCCGCCGCCGCTTTGTTGCTCTCCTTGCCGAGTTTCCCGGATCTGCCGTGGCCTATACCGACGGTTCGATGGTCTCTGGTCGCACTGGTTACGCTCTTACTCTAGAGGATCATTGTGAGCAACGGTCGCTGGCACCCGGGAACAGTGTATACACTGCCGAGTTGGTTGCCATCTATCGCGCCCTAGAGTATATCCGCTCCCGCTCAGGTGAGTCCTTTGTCATCTGTAGTGACTCCCTGAGTGGTTTACGAGCTCTTGACCAGTGCTTTCCTCGTTCCCGTCTGGTGATGGCCATCCACGAGTCGCTCCATGCTCTTGCCCGTTGCGGCCACTCCGTATTCTTTGTTTGGACCCCAGGTCATGTCGGCATCCCGGGCAATGAGCGGGTTGACACGCTGGCTAAACAGGCAGTGAGTTCACCGGCTCTGGAACTCGGCCTTATGGAGTGTGATCTCCTGTCGCTTTTGCGCCAGAAAGTGCTTGGTGCCTGGGGTGACGAGTGGCGCACCCTGCCCACGCCCAACAAACTTCGGGCAGTGAAGGAGACGACCGGTGTGTGGCGCTCCTCCATGCGGGCCTCTCGGAAGGACTCTGTCGTCCTCTGCCGGCTGCGCGTTGGCCACACGTCGCTGACGCACGGCCATTTGTTGCGCCGGGAGGACCCACCGCTATGTCGCTGCGGGGCAGCTCTGACGGTGGTCCACATTTTGGTGGACTGCCCGCTTTTAACAGGACTCAGGCAGACGTTTGCGCTGCCTGATACCCTCCCTGCCCTTTTATGTGATGACGTTGCTATGGCGGACCTCGTGTTGAGTTTTATTCGGGCAGGGGGTTTTTATCGTATGATTTGAGTGTTTGTCCTTTTATTTCCTGTATTGACTTGGGCCTTTGGCCTGTGGTTTTAAACTGTGGGTTTTAATGTCATTTGGTGGTTGGCTTTTCCTTATTTTCATGGTCGGCCAACCACCTTCACACTCGGTGTGATTTTAGTTCCGTTTGTCTGGTCTTTGTCTGTCTTTCTAGTATTGTGTCGTCCCTTGTCTCAGTTCTCCGTTTTTAATGACTGACAGTTTTTATTTCGTGTGATTTTATCGTGGAACAAGGGACCGATGACCTTAGCAGTCTGGTCCCTTCAATCCTACACCCAACCAGCCCTTCTTCCTGGCGGACTGCCCATTTTTTAACCAGTTACTTTCCCGCCTCGGGATTGCCGTTTGGTTTATCAGCCATTTTAGTGAATGACGTGTGGGCTGTCGACCGCGTTTTACTTTTCATTCCCCAAAGCAATAAGGCGAATGTCATTTAATTTTTAGTTTTGGACCTCCGTTTCTGTATGGTGTCCTTCGTAGCCTTTTTCCCGGTGGCTGTTTTTAGCTGTCCATTGGGACTGACGCATTGTCATTTTGTTACTCTCTCTCTCGCGCTCCCTCTGTCGCGCTGCCTCTCCCTCTCCCCTCATTTTGACTTGGGTGCGTATGACCCCAGTTTTTTTGCACCCTAAAGCAAACAATACCAGATCCAATCTGTAGCCGTAAATTTAATCATCTTAGTGAGTATGAGTTCCGAAATTACCTTTCATCAGACAAAACAAGTGGCTGATAGCTGGCACTGTATACTCAAATGAATTCTATACAAAGAATGATTGTTCTCCAGTTAAAATAAAATCGTTAGAGTACTACATTGTCGGAAGCATATAGAAACACTTTCAAATACACTAAAGAAGTTTAAATCGAAGATTTCAATTTTTTTAAGGACGTTTCTCGTGTCTTGTTGCACTGCTTAATCTCACATCGTCTCTCAAGATTCCCCTGCCCTGTCCTGCTAATTTACTCAAGCACTAAGAGACATACATTGATGAGCAAAAACATTATGACCACCTGCTTAATAGCTTGTTTGACCGTCATTCGAACGAAATACATCACGGACCCGACAATTCGTTGGTAGGTTTCTGGAGGTACGTGCCATTAGATGTCCACCCACAGGTCATGTATTTCGCGTACTTAAGGGGCCGCTAATTTGCGTGCGCGGTGATGGGCCCTGTAGCGACCGAAACGTGTTCCGTAGGTGGGTTTGGTCATCAAAATATCAACATCAGTTCTCTATAACTCTTCTCAAACCACTGTATCACAGTACTGGCTCAGAGACACTGACAATTATGTTCCTGAAAGACATCACCGTCGGCGAAGACATCAAGCATGCAGGTGGTTCGCAACTGTCAGCGTACCTTGATTACTAAAAGTCCCATGCGAGAACAGGAGAATGTGTCCCAAAGCATAATGCTACACTCACCAGCCTGCGTCCGTGACGTGCTGCACGTTTCGAGCCCCCTTACTCTTCGATAACAGCGTTTGTGGAGACGACCATCGACCTAGTGTAGGAAACAGAGCCGACACCTTCCCACTGATCGACGGTTGAATCCAGATGGTCCCCACTCCAATCGCAACTGACAATGTCGTTGGGGCAACATGTTAACACGTAGGATGGTCTGCTGCAGAGCTCCATGTCTAACAATCTATAATGAACGGTGTTCTCCGAAACACTTGCCTGCACCAGCATCGTGCTCTTTCAGCAGAGATGCTACAGACCACCATGTATCCAGACAAGTCTCCGAACGCCACGTTCTGCGAAGAGTCGTGGATGTCTAGTCGTTTAGCGCTTAGTGGTAGTTCCACGGCCCTCTTTCAGTAAATGCTGACGACAGTAGCACGTTAACATTCGACTAGCTTCGCCGTTTTCGAGATATCCGTTCACAGGCTATCTACCCTTTGTCAAAGCCGCTTATCTCAATCGATTTCCCATTTTCAGTTCATAGCTTCGTTACGGTCATCCCGACTATTTCTGCTCTGCTTAAACACTTTTATTACCGTATCTCCAACGCCACCAGACGGCATCTAGCGTCGCGACGGGCAGTGGTTTTAGTGTTTATACTGTTTAGTGTATTTGGCTATGGGCCTCTTGCCCTTTGCTTTGTAAAACTTTCGCTACTTTGTCCTAGCCACAAGTTCCCCATATGCTTCCAAGAAAATTCTGCCAAATCTAACGTCACAAAAACGAAAAGTTGCCCCACTACCGTTCACAAAACAGACAGGTAGTCCCACTTTTTCCTCCCACTGTAGCGTCCATTACAGACTGAATTCTCCACGAAATGCTTGTTATTTCGGTACTCTCACTCACCCTAAACAACTTTCTGGTACGTGGTGGCATTTTACAGTATAATTTACGCCATCGTGCTCTGATAAACATTTGAACTGTTTAACGCGACCGTCGGGATTACGATGAAAGGTGTAATAGTATTGAAAATATGACTTCAGACATCGGAAAACACCATGCCTAGTTGTAACTAAATGTCAGTACGGTCGGATTACTATTCCCTAGTGTGTTCACCTACTGATGATCGGTAATTAGCGAAACAAGAGAACTATGACAAATGGAAGATTGGCATGGAGTAGCTAACGACGTGTTACACTGGATCACATAACGTAGCAACGAAACAAGTACAGTAATCATTCACACCATCGTACACACCAATTAGATAACATATATGGACTGATCAAGATAACTACTTATACAGGTAAAACAATGTAGTTATTAAACTGAATGACTGCAAAAACAACGCGCTGATATATATATAACGTTATACATAGGTACCAAAATAATTTTCAAGGAAGGTTTGACAAACAAAGTTAATAAATGTGAGCGCAAAACGTTAATGAGAAACCGCTCTGCAAGAAAAATCACTTAGCTGGATTGTTGCTGTGACGTCACTGTTAAGTAGCAGAATAAATTGTCAGATTCGCCTATCGTCTTTGACCGATTACGTCATACCTACGTCAAACGTTACGCAGTGGCCATCTCTGAAGACAACGGATCATAATGTATTCTTTAACAAACGAGTTTAGCACTGATAAAGATATTTTTGTGTACGATAAACTGAAATCGCAGTCACATGATTAATTAATTAGCCAGGAATTACGTCGAGAAGAATGTAGCGTAACGAAAAAAAGAAACATAAATGCCAGAAATAAATTATCGTGGTTTCTACGAGTAAGAAAAGGAAACGCAGATGACCTTAAAATACCATTACAGTATAGCGCCTCGTAAAATCCTAATACTACGGAAAAGCGGTAATTTTTAATAACAAATATTGAATATAATAGGATTACCGCAATAAATTTGGGGTTTTGGGAGGGAGACACTAAAATTAACACAACGAGATAATGAAATAAGAAAATATTGGAAACATAAATAGAAAAGTAACAGAAAAGTGGAGAAATGGACACAAAAATCCTAAAATAAAAGCTGGTACACATCTAAAGAACATCCACAAAAATTGACAAATACTGAAATAGATAACTAGAACTGTCCTATATAAGTTAATTATAGAGGTTAATTCTAGTTACAGATTCCAGCCACAACACTGTTAAAATATTTCAACGTTTTTGCAGTTGGTGTGTGGACTACTCTCCGAAGAGCTACGGAAAAAATAAACCTTGGAACCGGGAATCGGAATAAGCCTGGTTCAACAAAATGAATTATTAATCAATTAATTAAATGAACGACAAATACGGAAAATTTGCATAAAATGTGCAAAAACGGACACACTAAATTCTAAAAGAAAAGCCAGTACCTGACAAATGAATATCTAAAAAAAAATAAAGGATATTGGAATTGATAACTAGAATTAACCATTGTAGGTAAAGTCCAGTTAAAGATTCCAATCGCTCATGATTCACATGTAAACTACTTTTGCAGTTGTATGCACTGAACGTAATACGATTTCTACGTTTGTAATTTTTCTCTAAAACTACTGCGGTGTATAACAAAAATTGGAATCGGTAACTAGTACTGACCTCCTATATAGGTCAATTCTAGTTACCGATTCCAATATTAGTAACTCTTTTGCAGTAGTTCAGAGAGCTATTAGAAATGCAGAAATCATATTAGCCTATATTTTAGAGCATACACGTGCTGAGAAAACGATCTAATTAGCCAAATTTTTCACTTTTTCATTGTAATAATAATGGTAACATCATTTGTCGAAATCCTGTAACACATTAGTGCAAACACTTGTTGTTAACACGATCTAAATAACGAACGGTAGAATAATTGGAATCGATAACAAGAATTAACTCATACAGGTCAGTTTAACAATTCCAGTATTTGTTACACCCTACTTTTTGTCAAGTTTATTTGTGTACTTGTCCCGTTAGATTTAACAATTAGGATTAAAAGTTAAGCTAGTTGATAATGTTATGATATCACCATGCGGTATAGTGTACTGTATTTAAAGGTTATCGGTGCTTTTCTTACGCGCATAAATTACAGTAATTTATTTCAGACATGTATACTTGTTTCCCTGTTCTTCGGTCCTCATTCCTCTTGCTGCCATGTTACGATAATTACGGCATATTCTTCTTGTAGCATCTCCATATGTAGCCAAGTTGTAAATATTCCTCCAAATGTATTTTCGATGTCACCACAGAATGCTCGCAGTTGCACACGCCACTGCCACAACGGACCGACCATCAGAGACTACGGTCCAGGTCGTTAGGGTAAAGTAAGTCTGACTCTTCCAGCTCTAATTCGACAGTAAACGTTTTGCGTACTTTGTTTCTTGCTAGCACGCGTTCTACTTTTCAGTGGGGTTTAACTTTTGAGACAACTGACTACACACAGTGATGAGACAGGAGAGACAGTATTTATGCAAACAGTTTCTGACGCTGCTAACAGATGGCGTCACTGTTTACGGTTACAGAATATTGGCGCGTACTTTGAAGTGTTGCAGATAGGATTATAAATTGAAATCAATAGTCATAAATAAAACTTATGCTATGCTTTCATGTTTAAAAAGTTGGTGACTAAGTGTGTATTCCTGTCTTGACATGAGTGTGTCGTTGCAACAGGACTGCCATGTACAAGAGGCAGTGGACGTGAAAGCTCCACACAGGCGACAGCTGTCTGCCATCGCAAGTTGATTTCGGCCTGATGAGCAGGCAGGACGCAGCCTTCGGGGCTCGATTCGCACCCTTCATCGACACCAGACTCTGGCTGCTGCAGTGAACAGCTCGCTGCCCACGTCAGCTGGTTGCCCTGCAAGGCCGTGTGATCCGGTCCTCGCTATAGCGCCACATTCTCAGCCTCTGGCGTACACTTCCCAACAGACTCACCCCTGACTGCTTGGCAATCCACTCCTCTAACTAGTCTCTTCCTTTTCCTCTATGCAACCTGCTTCTGACGAAATGCGTGTGGCTGTACTGTTTCCTCGATATCTGCAACACAACTATAAGCAGCTTCGTGCGTCACTCACTCTAAAACGCGAAAGTAGTCTGTAGTTCCACTCCACACGACACAAATTTCGGCAGTTGCAGTTCCCTGTGGATCTGGCCCAGGGTCTGTGACCTCACCATAGCAATGGGGCAGATACTGCACTTAAGGCATCCAGATGTATTACTAAATTTGTCACATGTAAGAACATAAAAGGCGAGGCACATGTTGTGGCGTTGATGAACTGTATGAGAGCGCAGGGTGTGGAGAAACGTGTTTGGGACAGTTGCCAGAGTCAATTCCAGTACGAAATGCTTTCATCGACACACACACACACACACACACACACACACACACACACACACACACACACACACACACACAGATAGACACAGAGACAGAGAGAGAGACCTAAATATTTCAAAGAAATTGGAAACAACCTGCCACTGAAACATAAATGTGCAGGCAAGCAAAAGTGAAAAAACGACTGAAGAACACATCAAACATTTTCTACTTCCAGTCCTTTGCAAACAGATAAGTAGTGAAAAGAGCCATTGCCGTGTTATACCTGGTAAAGTCATACAGATTGTACCCTTCTAGACGCATGTTTTCCCAACAAAGATATTGTGCTGAAGATATTGCCAGCGAAAACAACAAAATATTGCCAATCCATTACTGTTTACTTCTTTCGGCAATATCTATATGAGCGGGGCTTGCTAATTTTGTAAGACTACAATGGACCACCACAAGTGAAGATACATAGTCACTGGTTCATCATCAAACTTCCCTCAGTGATTCACTGTCTTGGAATATGCTTAGCGAAACCGCAGCTTATGACACTAACATATCCGTATCACTATTTGAAAAAGTTATCGATGTGGCTTTCGATACTGTATTGCTAATGTTTCCATTAGAAAAATCATATAACGAAGAGGACACTGCCCTATGCTCCTCCCAAGCAACAGGTTTATCATCATCATCATCATCAACGGCAGATGGACATTCTGCAGGAATACACACAATATCCACAAGCCTGTTCCTCCAGTTTCGGCTTCCTCCTCTACGCTTGATCTCTTTGCTTTCTTTCCATCCTCTCCATAATTATCTTCCTCACATCCTGAGGCCTGTTTTACATTATCCATTCTTCGTGTTTTCCACGCAATTTCTCCCTATGCTCTGGAGTTTTGTGATAAGCCGTTTCCTTAAACTCAGCATCAAATGGTTCTCATCTCTTGTCCCGCTCCACCTTTTCCGCTTGCATCTTGTCTACTTCCTCTGTTAAAATTCTCAACACCATCTCCCAGGTAGCTCCTTGTAGTTTAGACAACACTGCCACCTGTGCTACCGACTACATAAATAATCTTTGATACGCAAACATAAGTGAACAGAAAAACCACATAAACGTACCACTACTTTACATGGTTAAATAGCGATCCATATTCTTCGCTCTGCATAGAACAAAGTCAAATCCTGAGAACATCTGTAATACTACTGTATTATTTCTTACCGTAACTTACTCTTGCTGCACTTCATCGTCATCGCTATCTATGCCATCACACAAGTTATTAACCCACTGCTTGCCTTTCTGACAATGCTCATCTGAAGCAGTTGAATTCCTTGCAGACACACCTGCTGCATCTTCGTCTTTGGATGCTACATTTTCTGTAGAGTCAGTTATTATTTTCTTTCCTATTTCCCATTTACAATACTTCTTGCACGCCCCCTGGAGCTAAGTGTGATCTTTACTCTATTCGCATTAGCTTCTATAGCTACTAGGGATGTTTTCACCGCTTCTTGCAGCTCATTCTTGTAGGTTGTTGTATAGAAAGCATGACCATCAAGTAGCAGCAGAATGAGATTTTCTATCTTTTCATTAGAATTGTCGATGCCTTTTGGGAACCAGCGTAAGAGTACTTCGGTTGCCATTCATTCATATTCAAAAGCTTCTGCCCAACCTCCTGGTGGCAAAACAAGATTCGACTTCTTGCTGTTCCCGCGTCCTAGGATAGAACAACTTCGGAGGCATGAATCTTCGGTCCACTGAACAATAAATTTCAGCTGTCACTGTGTTTCCACGATCTGCAGATGTGAGCACAACAAATTCACTATGTCCTTCACTTGTAATAATTTCTGAGTGCTATTTCGGTACGACAATTAAACCGGTCCTGTCACACTTTTTAATTCTGTCTCCAGTTCCTGATTTTTCATCGATAACTCTAGACAATAACTCAAAAAAACTGATAGTGCCACTTCATTGACTATCATAGCACACGCCAGGGATGTGGCTTCTGGTTCTCTAAAACTTAGGTCAGTATGTCATGCAGAAATAGAACGCTCCAGTCCTCTCTAGCGGTTTGCTTTGATGTTGAATGGATGCTGGCATCCGTTTCATTCTGTGCAGTTCTTTGATAGTTATACCAAAAACGTCTCTCTTTCAGATCCTCAAAATATTCAGAAAGTTCCACCTCTTGCTGAAAACACTGTAATATTTCCGTTGGTTTTTGTCTGTTGAGAGGGGATTGTCATTTTTTCTCCTTTACGTATCGTTTTAATGTTCTCGAAGGCACGACAAATGGTTTCGTTGATTTTTCGTTCGTCATAGTTTTATTAATTACCAATTTAATAGCACGTTCGATGTTTTCCGTGGACCAGTTTTTCTCCCCCTTTTCAGTAGAAAATGAATTACCATCTGCAAACGAGAAAGGCAAAACATGCGGCAGATAAGAACATGCTGCTTTAGATGGACTAAATATTGATTGCGAAGAAAAATGTGCAGATTTACCTTCGTAATAATCGACCTTAAAAGCTATAGCAGAACAACTAATTCGCTCACTTTCGTATGCGGACTATGTAACTGGCGCGTTGCAACAGTTGCAACCATTCTGAACCATAGCAGACTGGAGCGCCTAGAACCGCTCGGCCACACCCGCCGGCCGCGAGTGTCTTTGGGACGATACAGCCTGCAGAGTCTACCCCGGGCTCGTCACCATGTCAGTTCCTCCTCAGACCACTGGAAAACCGTGACCTTATCAGACGAGTCCTGATTTCAGTTGGTAAAAGCTGATGCACCCGTGGCCTAGGGGACGGTCTTCGGTTAGTAGGCAAAATTTCCTCGTCCCTGGTTCCTAAACCAGCTACCACTTAAATTTTGAATAAAACTCACCAGTGATGGAGGCCGAAGACTTTCGGAATAAGAAGTCACCATCAGTCTGCCGACGGCCTTGTCAAAGAGGGTGGAGGAGTGAACAGAGGTTTACGGCACTCTTGCCCTTAGGGATTTCTGGTCAGATGCCTATAGGTAACGTAAACAGCAGGTGAAAATGGTGTAATGAGAATAGGATTCGTCATGAGTAGGAATGTAGGACAGGGTGTTACTGTGAACAGTTAATTGATTGGGTGGTTCTCCTCAGAATTGACAGAAAACCCATACTGATAACGATGGTTCAGGTAGACACGCCAACGTCGCAAGCCGAAGATGAAGAGACAAAGCATATGAGTATACTGGACAGGTAATTCAACAAGTAAAGAGAGGTGAAAATCTAATAGGAGCTGGAGATTGGAATGCAGTTCTAGGAGAAGGAATAGAAAAATGGTTTAAGGGGAATATGGGCTCTCTACTACGAACGAGAGAGGAGGATTGACTTCGGCAATAAATTTCAGCTAGTAATACCGAATGTTCTGTTCAAGAATTAGAAGAGCAGGTGGCATACTTGAAAACGGCCTCGGGGGATACGGGTAGAATCCCGTTAGATTGAATCATGGTCATGCAGAGATGCCGAAATAAGGTACTGGATTGTAAGCTGTAAACAGGAGCAGATATAAACTCAGTTAAAAATTTAGTAATGATAAAGAAAAGGTTGAAATTCAAGAAACCGGTTAAGAAGAATCAGTGCGCGAAGATGTGGGATACGGAAGTACTAAGGAATGGTTAAAAGCAGTTGAAGTACTCTGAGGCTATAGGTACTGCGATTACGAGTACCTCAGTAGGCAATTTAGCTAAAGAGGAATGCGCACCTCTAAAAAGGACAATCACAGAAGTTGGAAAGATAAACATAGTTACAAAGAAGGTAACTAATAAGAAACAGTGGGTAACGGAAGAAATAGTTCAGTTGATCGATGAAGGAAAGAAGGAAATAAATTTTCACCGAAATTCAGAAATACAGAAATAAGAGCCACTTAGGAATGAAATAAATTGGAGGTGTAGGGAAGCTAAGGCTAATAAGACTGTATGGTAAAATGTGAAGAAACCGAAAAAGAAATGATTGTCGGAAAGACTGACTCAGAATATAGAAAAATCAAAACAACCTTCGGTGACATTAAAAGCAAGCGGGATAAGATTAACAGTGCAAGGGGAATTCCACCGTTAAATGCAGAGGAGAGAGCGGATAGGCGAAGAGTGTACAGTGATGGTCTAATTCGATAGAAGAATAAACAGGAGTCGATATAGAAGAGATAGGGGATCCAGTGTTAGAAACAGACTTTAAAAGACCTTTGGAATTCTTAAGATCGAAAAACCGGAAGGGATTGATAATATTCCGTCAGAATTTCTAAATTCACTGTGGCAAATGATAACAAAGGGATTATTCACTTTATTGTGTAGAATATGACTTCAGCGATATACCATCTGACTTCAGGAAAACATCATCGAGATAATTTCGAAGACTGCAAGTACACAATCAGCTTTAAGAACCCGTGCATCCAAGTTGCTGATAGAGTAAGATACAGAAGTATGGAAAAGAAAATTAAGGGTGTGTTGGACGACGATCACTTTGGCTGAAAGATATGTAAAGGTGGCAGAGGGGCAATTCCGACGTTGCGATTGATAATGGAAGCAGGACTGGAAAAAAGTGTTGGATAACGTCAAATTGTGAAAGATGTTCGAAATTCAGAGGAAACTTGGCGTAAGCTATAGGGAAAGGAAGGTGAAATACAATATGTAAAAGAGCTAAGAACTAACGATAATAGTGTAAGAGTGGAATTAAAATAGGAGCTGAAACGATAGCAGTGATAAGATTCGCTGACAACGTTGTTGTGCTGAGTGAAAGTGAAGAAGAATTAAATTATCTACTTAAGGGAATAAACAGTTTAATGAGTACAGAGTATGGAGTGAGAGTAAACTGAAGGAAGACGAAAGTAATGATAAGTAAAAGAAATGAAAACACTGAGAAACTTACCACCAGGATTGGTGATGAAGTAGTAGACGAAGTTGAGAAATTTTATTACCTAGGACGCAAAATAGCCAATGACGAAAGGACAGGGACGACATGAAAAGCCGATTAGCACTTGAAAGAAGTGCATTCCTGGCCAAGGAAACGGAGCCGTCGCACAGGACTTTTATCTAGAAGCCTTCTTCTCGTTGGCGACCAGGCGCGCCCCCTCTCCGGCGCTGTAACTCTTGCCGTCGTTCTGAGATTTCAGGCCGCCATGCATCCCTCATACAGCCCTGTCTCGTGCCTTCGGACTGCCACATGGTTGCCTGAGGGACTCTCTCAGGTACGATATGGAAATGACGAGGAGAGGGGCACTCCTGGTTGCCGACGCAACCGTAAACATTTTATTCGACTGGAACAGAAAAGTTGGTGCAACGGAATGAGAAGTACATCGAGAAAGACAGTTACGTTGAAAAACTGTATTTATCTGTAAGTGAAATACATGCTTCACAAGAAAATAGTTCGCTGTTACTTTTTGAATCGCCGTCATATAACTAACAAATCCAACTAGACTAATTCTTAGCTCCTGCCACTAACTATCAACATGTGGAGCTCCATCCTAAACATGAAATTCGACTGAATTACTCCAATGTATTAGATGCAAAATTTGACTACCAGCTCTAAAAGTACATTACAAAAATCGCTGTCTCCCTAATCTACACATAAAGGATCAAAGTAAATGTCCTCTGTCTGCCATACATAGGTAGCTGTTATTTTGAGTATGAAAGAAGCTTACGTTTACAACACCTGTACTTTAAAACGCCGGCCCCAGTAGCTGGTACTCACAGCGTGGCCGCGCATGGGAGGGCTCTAGTTGGCCGTGCAGTGTGTCACATGCGCACGAGTCCCTCTCGCACTCAGGCTCATCCATTTGTCTGCTTGAGGTATGGTTCTACGACTGCTGTGAGAAAAAATTCATATCTACTTTCCAGTAAAGAGCACGCAAATTTATTTAAAGGGCTGCTATTAATTTCTTCCTGTATTGCTAGTCTTACCCTACACTGCTGAAAATGCGTACGAAGCAGATTTAATAACATTCAACAAGAGACTCTGATTCATAAGACGTAGATTTAAATTGTTAGTGTCAATCACACTTAAGTCATTTAATCAATATTAGCGCTAAATAATTACTCCTCTTGGGAGCTTACACACTTCTCGAGATACTATCGCGATCTGCAACCTCGGACGCCTGCGGCCGTACTTGGTTACAGCCACCACCCATCTCTAAAAACACACAAAACTTTCTTGGCGCGTTTTCTTAACAACTCTTAAGCATAGTGTGAGCGATAAAAGGACTAAAGCTCACGATCCTCCCCGAAGTTAACAACTGTTAACAGGTGACCTTTGAATCACGACCACACTTGGCAATGGTCACCATCTCACACTCCTCTGTAAGCAACAATGGAGCTCATGTACTACACACAATAATAATCTGTACTTATTATGATTCAAGCAGTCGGCTCAAGTGCTCATGGATTCACTGAAAGAAGTTTCTGTATCAACATGGCTTTTCTAAATGTGCTGCTTTACATCCTGTTTGAAAGAAATATTTTGATTTCGCATCGAGTGTTTAGGGGATGATTAACATGGCGAAAAATAAGAATTACTTCGATCGTCCACTAAACAAGAACTAATTTCTTAGCTAGTCCTGCTTCTGGCAAAAATCGAAAATAATAAACGCACTCTGTTGTACCTCATCCAGCGTTATCAGTGATGCGTTATCATTATATCAATTTTACAGTACACCTTCAGTGCGTCCCAGCCTCTCATTTAATAGAGGCTATTTAGGTTGGAATACTGGTTCTGAAAATACATGTACACTTAACAGCAAAAAAAGTGGGTCAATGCCGAATACAACCAACATAACGTAGCTGTGTTGCAGCTCCTCTAAACACAAAAACCCTGTGGGGTACAGTCGTTTGACTACACACAATGGGTACCGCAAGAGACTACAAGAGACCAAAGGTCTTTATGGCAGTCAGTCTAAGCGTCAACTAATATCGTCATACAAAACACATTAGAAAACACATTCTTAGCGATGAGACACCCCATAAACTAACCTTAACTACAAGAAGAGACATTCCAAAAGTTCTGAGACAACGGATTATTTTACATATATCGTAGAGTAATCCTTAGTCAAAATTAAATACTTGAGACAATATATGGAGTTACAAAGCTGTACAGCAATTGGAAAAAAGTTTTTCGCTCTCGAACCAGTAAAAAAAAAAAAAAAAAAAAAAAACGCGATTAACGGCAACAAGCACTCTACAGAAATCTCAACATTAACACCGGATCACCAGTAATACCGTTATTCACGTAATACATCAACAGCTACACATACACAAATTTGAACTTTAAATGACATGTCCAACGTCGTCGTTCTGGACCTTGATTCAAACCCAGGACCTATAGCCATTGCTAACTAAGCTAAGCTTTGTTTGTGCCTTATTGCGACCCGATCACTAGTCATAAAGAGACGTGAAGTATAGAAATTTGCACCAGTATCAGTTATCATTTCAGACCCTGAAAATAAATGACGAAAATGTTTGTACCGAACTGGGGGAATCCTGTTATAACAGTTAACTTCCTGGGAACTACCCCAACGACGTTGAATATAGCGTCATTCACAAGGAACAAGGTATGCTCATGTTTAAAATTGAAATGCCATAATGTAAAGCTTGTGGCAGGGATGCGAACCCAGCATCTAATCAGATTGTTAACGAACTACTTAAAATCAGAAGTTAAATATCAAATGTTTTCACCAATAGCGAGATATTGGATCCTTAAATGACGATAGAATTGTTATACGTTACTGGGATTCAAACCCAGCGTCTAGCGCCGTCGTTTTCTAGCCAGGAACAGACGATAAATAGCTGTTGTTGGTTCACCAGTAGCGAGATGGGCGCATGTTTAGCTAGACATCAGGCGACGAAAAGTTCTTCGCTGAATGGAATTCAAACCCCACACACGTGGTCATGAAGGCACTTTAACTATCAAATTCTTTTCCAATAATAGCTAGGAGTGGCATGTTTGTACTTTTAATGATGTGATGGAAAATACTCTGCTAGCTAGAAGTTGAATCCACAATTTATCGTCGTTGATCACAACGAACACATCAAACCCAGTAGGATGGAGAGGAATGTTTGAACTTGAAAAGATGTAAGGAAACGTTTGGTCTTGTAGTGTTGTGATAAAAAGCTCATCATGTGGCTGTGATTTGAAACGAACACGTTACAGCTGACAACGCACGAAGAGACGTTGAAAATTAAACTATTTTTCACTAGAAGTTCGGAGTGCACATGCTAGGGCTTCAAATGAAATAATGAATATTTTGTGCTGATTAGGATTCGGAACCAGATAGGTGCCTTTCGAGGAGGCCTAGAAGAGTTTGCAGTCTTGGGGAACACAGTAAAATCGAATTCGAATACCAGTCCAGCACCACAATTTTCAACATCTCAGTTTCAAATAAAGTAAGAGCCTTGTGAACTTACATGGCCATTGGTTCATTAAATGAAACACGTTTTCTAGCCTACGACGGCTTGCTGGTGACAGTCTCTGCCTTCTCCATCTGCCACAGCTCAAACGAACGCCGCTCCGTCCCAGTCGGATATTGAACTATGCGGCATACGGCGTTCTGCACGTGGCGTTACTAGGAGGGAAGAAGAGTTAGTTGCGTGCGTTAAAAATCTACGCCTGACGTGAGATGTGAACCTACACGTTTTACACATCAATACAAGATTAATCCACCACACCACAGAACTCCCTGCCAAGCACATAATTATCAATTGCACAGTATTCATTCAGATGTAGATGCAGATGTCAAGGGACGGGTAACAGAAAGGAGGGCGGGACCTGGGAGTAGATAGAAGTGCAGAAGTGCAAAATATAAGCGTGAAATGCTTGCAAAGTATTGCTTACTTATATGTGTACCACAGTTCGTTTTATCTTGTGACCGAGAGATAAGGAAGGACAGTTTTCAGAACGAAGAATCGTTTATAGGGAAGGGGAGATCAAAGAATACGGTTTCATAGGTGTTGAGAGGAATGATACAGAGTAAAGACAGCAGCAATTAAAAGAGAAAATGTAGCGTCAATCGAAACCGCTAGATTTGTTGATAAAGTTTCGGGGGAGTGGAATAGAAGGGCACTTGCGGCGATAGAGAGAGAGTGTGTGTGTGTGTGTGTGTGTGTGTGTGTGAGAGAGAGAGGGGAGAGAGAGAGAGAGAGAGAGAGAGAGAGAGAGAGAGAGAGAGAGAGAGAGAGAGAGGGGGGGGGGGTGGGGGCTCTGAGCACTATGGGACTTAACATCTGACGTCATCAGTCACAGAGAGAGAGAATAGATGTGATATTAATATGAAATCGTTTGCGTATGGATGGAGGGAAAGAGAGAGATGTATATGAAATAAGAAAAACTACTGTGACAATCCATCTACGCTGATTAGTTTGTAAGTATCTAGACAGGGTATAAATGAAATCAAAATAGAATATTTAACAAACTGTATATTCAAAAGAAACCCACTTGAGCTAAAAAGGCAACTCAAAGGAAAACTAACTCATATTGTATCTTTTCCGTTGCCACGCGATCTTGCACTAGCTCCCAATGAGGAAGAATGACGAAAAAGAAGACATAACAAAACATTTTAAGGACTCTAATATTTAATCCAGAATCCTTCACTATTTTACACTTCTACCATGCGGCTTGGCATAGAATGTATAAGCCGTAGGACGTAACAGCCTGAAGAAGCAACTTCCTCGCAGGCTTACAGGACGCAGTTCCAAAGAGCGTCCGCAGTAATAGGTTGGTTTCGTGGCCAGTTCTCTGTTAATATTCTGGCGACCTCGGCCCACATGTTTTCTATGGGTTTCATATCAGCCGGCCATTGCGGCCAGTCCATGACGTTGGGAGCTGCTGCTGAACAAATGCGAACTTGTGAATGGGAAAATGGTCCTCTTGCAATGTGACGTCCTCTTCTGCGTACAGCATTCGCACTGACGGAAGCATCACATTTTCCAATACGTGCGCATAGTCCATGTATCCTGTGAAGAATTCGCGCCCCCCCTTTGGCAGAAATCCAACCCGAGCAGGTAGCAGATAGCCAGCCACTTCTTCTCGTCATTGTTACATATTAGCGTCGATGGCGAGTCCCTTGCGGCCTGTAAACGATTCGTGGACCGTCGTTACTGGTGAAAAACACCTTATCATCAGTGAAAATGAAGTTGTCCCACGACGCCCTCAGATGGAGCTCAGTAAATGCTAGCCGGTATAAAACGTTGTCTTCGCCTAGCTCTTGTTTCACGGCGGATCGTCGTGCATGCAGTCCAGCGTCTCTCAGCCTTCGGCGAATCGTCTCACTGGAGTCGGGGAAGTTGGTCTCCCGCCGCAACTGCTTCGCGTTCTGATTCTCTGCTCCTAGACACTAGGTCCATGTTTTCCTGCATGAGCTCGCTCCCTTCCTGTCTGAACCAGGAGCCCTGTTGGTGATGCCTCTCTCAAGGTAGATCCTCTACCATCTCATTGCAGTGGTTTGTTGTACGCCATACCGTCTGCCAGCTTCTTTGATGGAACATCGTCCTTCAATGAGAGCGACGACTGTATCTCGAATAGACCTCTCCCAGTAAGCCATTACGGCAGGCAGCCTGATGTGTATCTCTGCTTGCTGCTCTTACACTGACGCCAGGAGAGGAGGTGAAAATATTGACGTCAAACGGAGCGGCAGAGGCATGCAGCCATGCTGGCTCGTCCCAGGCTGTTGGCCCACCAACGCCACCGCCAGCTCGCTCACTCGCGTCTCGCCTCAACCAGCCTGGCTGCCCCGTAGCTCGCGAGGCGCGGGTAGTACAGATCCGGGCCGCATGGCCACGATCACCCCCTGAAGGATCAAAAGTCACACCTAACCTACGCAAGTTTGTACTATAAACCAACGCAGCCTCGGGAAAGTACGAGGTGGGTTGCAATCTCAGAGTGCATGGCAAATACAGGAAGTGCTTGGATCAAGGAAAAGTCGGAATTATAGTTGTAAATTGTTGTAGTTGCGCTGGAAAAGTCCCTGAGCTCCAAGCGCTAATAGAAAGCACAGAAGCTGATATCGTTATAGGTACACAAAGCTGGCTAAAGCCTGAAATAAGTTCTGCAGAAATTTTTACGAAGTCTCAGACGGTGTTCAGGAAAGATAGATTAGGCAGAATTGGTGGTGGAGTGTTTGTGTCTGTCAGTAGTGGTTTATCTTGTAGTGAAGTCGAAGTAGATACTCCGTGCGAATTGGTGTGGGTGGAGGTTATACTTAACAGCCGAATTAAGTTAATAATTGGCTCCTTCTACCGACCCCCAGACTCCTATGATACAGTTGCGGAACAGTTCAGAGAAAGTTTGAGTCTCGTAACAAATAAATACCCCACTCATACGGTTATAGTTGGTGGGGACTTCAACCTACCCTCGGTATGTTGGCAAAAATACTTGTTCAAAACCGGTGGTAGGCAGAAAACATCTTCCGAGATTGTCCTAAATGCTTTCTCCGAAAATTATTTCGAGCAGTTAGTCCACGAACCGACGCGAATTGTAAATGGTTGCGAAAACACACTTGACCTCTTAGCCACAAACAATTCAGAGCTGATAGAGAGCATCATGACTGATACAGGGATTAGTGATCACAAGGCCGTTGTAGCTAGGTTAAATACAGTTTCTTCCAAATCCATCAGAAACAAACGCAAAATAATTTTATTTAAAAAAGCGGATAAAGTGTCACTAGAAGCCTTCCTAAAAGACAATTTCCATTCCTTCCGAACTGACTATGCAAATGTAAACGAGATGTGGCTCAAATTCAAAGATATAGAAGCAACAGCAATTGAGAGATTTATACCTCATAAATTGGTAAGAGATGGAACGGATCCCCCGTGGTACACAAAAAAGGTCCGAACGCTGTTGCAGAGGCAACGGAAAAAGCATGCGAAGTTCAGAACAACGCGAAATCCCGAAGATGGGCTAAAATTTACAGACGCGCGAAATTTGGCACGGACTTCGATTCGAGAAGCCGTTAATAGGTTCCACAACGAAACATTGTCTCGAAATTTGGTAGAAAATCCGAAGAAATTCTGGTCGTATGTAAAGTACACAAGCGGCAAGACGCAGTCAATACCTTCGCTGCGCAGTGCCGATGGTACTGTTACCGACGACTGTGCCGCTAAAGCGGAGTTATTGAACGCAGTTTTCCGAAATTCCTTCACCAGGGAAGACGAACGGAGTATTCCACAATTTGAAACACGAACATCTGCTAGCATGAGTTTCTTAGAAGTAGATACCTTAGGGGTTGCGAAGCAACTCAAATCGCTTGATACGGGCAAGTCTTCAGGTCCAGATTGTATACCGATTAGGTTCCTTTCAGATTACGCTGATACTATAGCTCCCTACTTAGCACTCACATACAACCGCTCGCTCACCGATAGATCTGTACCTACAGATTGGAAAATTGCGCAGGTCGCACCAGTGTTCAAGAAGGGTAGTAGGAGTAATCCATTTAACTACAGACCTATATCATTGACGTCGGTTTGCAGTAGGGTTTTGGAGCATATACTGTATTCAAACATTATGAATCACCTCGAAGGGAACGATCTATTGACACGTAATCAGCATGGCTTCAGAAAACATCGCTCTTGTGCAACGCAGCTAGCTCTTTATTCGCACGAAGTAATGGTCGCTATCTACAGGGGATCTCAAGTTGATTCCGTATTTCTAGATTTCCGGAAAGCTTTTGACACCGTTCCTCACAAGCGACTTCTGATCAAGCTGCGGATCTATGGGGTATCGTCTCAGTCGTGCGACTGGATTCGTGATTTCCTGTCAGGAAGGTCGCAGTTCGTAGTAATAGATGGCAAATCATCGAGTAAAACTGAAGTGATATCAGGTGTTCCCCAGGGAAGGGTCCTGGGACCTCTGCTGTTCCTGATCTATATAAATGACCTGGGTGACAATCTGAGCAGTTCTCTTAGACTGTTCGCAGATGATGCTGTAATTTACCGTCTAGTAAGGTCATCCGAAGACCAGTATCAGTTACAAAGCGATTTAGAAAAGATTGCTGTATGGTGTGTCAGGTGGCAGTTGACGCTAAATAACGAAAAGTGTGAGATGATCCACATGAGTTCCAAAAGAAATCCGTTGGAATTCGATTACTCGATAAATAGTACAATTCTCAAGACTGTCAATTCAACTAAGTACCTGGGAGTTAAAATTACGAACAACTTCAGTTGGAAGGACCACATAAATAATATTGTGAGGAAGGCGAGCCAAAGGTTGCGTTTCATTGGCAGGACACTTAGAAGATGCAACAAGTCCACTAAAGAGACAGCTTACACTACACTCGTTCGTCCACTGTTAGAATATTGCTGCGCGGTGTGGGATCCTTACCAGGTGGGATTGACGGAGGACATCGAAAGGGTGCAAAAAAGGGCAGCTCGTTTTCTATTATCACGTAATAGGGGAGAGAGTGTGGCAGGTATGATACACGAGTTGGGATGGAAGTCATTACAGCAAAGACGTTTTTCGTCGCGGCGAGACCTTTCTACGAAATTTCAGTCACCAACTTTCTCTTCCGAATGTGAAAATATTTTGTTGAGCCCAACCTACATAGGTAGGAATGATCATCAAAATAAAATAAGAGAAATCAGAGCTAGAACAGGAAGGTTTAGGTCTTCATTTTTCCCGCGCGCTGTTCGGGAGTGGAATAGTAGAGAGATAGTATGATTGTGGTTCGATGAACCCTCTGCCAAGCAATTGCAGAGTAGTCATGTAGATGTAGCTACAGTTATTATGCTATAACATGTGCAGGCATATCTACAGTTGACGATCCATTCAAGTATTTGACGAACAATACGTTCAAAAATACATTCATTTTAAACATAGCTACCACAAAATATTTCACCTAGCTAGCAATAGTATGACGCAGGAGACTATTCTTTCTTGTAAGCGCTGTGCATTAGATGTAGCCTTAAGAAAACGTGTATTCAACCACAACTAAGCGGAATGTAAAAGTAAACAGGTTTGGCGGCAGCTTATCCAAATAATAGTATATACGTAGTATATAATGCACGTTTTGTGCACTTACATCATGTACTTAGTGTCTCTGAAACAATTCGTGCTGCACGACGGAAATTACTTTTTGCTGAGGCACTTTATTTACATCTCAATGATACACGTCTACTAGAGAATATTGCTCTTTACGGCAGTCAATCCACTTGTAAATTAACACCATGATATCGTATCAGCATGAACCATAGACTTTGCCGTTGGTGGGGAGGCTTGCGTGCCTCAGCGATACAGATAGCCGTACCGTTGGTTCAACCACGAAGGAGGGGTATCTGTTGAGAGGCCAGACAAACGTGTGGTTCCTGAAGAGGGGCAGCAGCATTATCAGTAGTTGCAGGGGCAACAGTCTGGACGATTGATTGATCTGGTCTTGTAACGCTAACCAAAACGGCCTTGCTGTGCTGGTGCTGCGAACGGCTGAAAGCAAGGCGAAACTAAGGCCGTAATTTTTCCCGAGGGCATGCAGCTTTACTGTATGGATAAATGATGATGGCGTCCTCTTGGGTAAAATATTCCGGAGGAAAAATAGTCACCCATTTGGATCTCCGGGTGGGAACTACTCAGGAGGACGTCGTTATCAGGAGAAAGAAAACTGGCGTTCTACGGATCAAAGCGTGGAATCTCAGATCGCTTAATCGGGCAGGTAGGTTAGAAAATTTAAAAAGGGAAATGGATAGCTTAAAGTTAGATGTAGTGGGAATTATTGACGTTCGATGGCAGGAGGAACAAGAAAAGATTTAGGAACCAGGTTTTAAATTGTAAGACATTTCCAGGGGCAGATGTGGACTCTGACCACAATCTATTGGTAATGAAGTGTACATTAAAACTGAAGAAATTGCAAAAACGTGGGAATTTAAGGAGATGCGACATCTATTAACTGACTAAACAAGAGGTTGTACAGAGTTTCAGGGAGAGCATAAGGGTACAATTGACAAGAATGGGGGAACGAAATACAGTAGAAGAAGAATGTGTAGCTTTGAGGGATGAAGTAGTGAAGGCAGCAGAGGATCAAGTAGGTAAAACGACGAGGGCTAGTAGAAATCCTTGAGTAACAGAAGAAATATTGCATTTAATTGCTGAAAGGATAAAATATAAAAATGCAGTAAATGAAGCAGCCAAAAAGGAATACAAACGTCTCAAAAATGAGATCGACAGGAAGTGTAAAATGGATAAGCAGGGATGGCTAGAGGACAAATGTAAGGATGTAGAGGCTTATCTAACTAGGTGTAAGATAGATACTGCCTACAGGAAAACTAGAAAGACCTTTGGAGAAAAAATAACCACTTGTATGAATATCAAGAGCTCAGATGGAAACCCAATTCTAACCAAAGAAGGGAAAGCAGAATGGTGGAAGGAGTATATAGAGGGTCTATACAAGTTCGATGTACTTGAGGGCAATGTTATTGAAATGGAAGAGGATGAAGATGAAATGGGAGATATTATACTGCGTGAAGAGTTTGATAGAGCACTGAAAGACCTGAGTCGAAGCAAGGCCCCAAGAGTAGACAACATTCCATTAGAACTACTGACAGCCGTGGGAGAGCCAGTCCTGACAAAACTTTACCATCTGGTGACCAAGTTGTATGAGACATTCGAAATACCCTCATACTTCAAGAAGAATATAATAATTCCAATCCCAAAGAAAGCATGTGTTGACAGATGTAAAAATTACCGAAGTATCATTTAATAAGCCACAGCTGCAAAATACTAACGCGAATGCTTTACAGACGAATGAAAAAACTGATAGAAGCCGGGCTCGGGGAAGATCAGTTTGGATTCCGTAGAAATATGGGAACACGTGAGGCAATACTGACCCTACGGCTTATTTTAGAAGCTAGATTAAGAAAAGGCAAACCTACGCTTATAGAATTTGTAGACTTGGAAAAAGCTTTTGACAATGTTGACTGGAATACTCTCATTCAAATTCTAAAGGTTGCAGATGTAAAATACAGGGAGCGAAAGGCTACTTACAATTTGTATAAAAAGCAGATGGTAGTTACAAGAGTCGAAGGACATGAAAGGGAAGCAGTGGTTGGGAAGGGAGTGAGACAGGGTTGTAGCCTCTCCCGAATGTTATTTAATCAGTATATTGAGCAAGCAGTAAAGGAAACAAAAGAAAAATTCGGAGTAGTTATTAAAATCCATGGAGAAAAAATAAAAACTTTGAGGATCGCCGATGACATTGTAATTCTGTCAGACACAGCAAAGGACTTGGTAGAGCAGTTGAACGGAATGGACAGTGTCTTGAAAGGAGGATATAAGATGAACATCAACAAAACCAAAACGAGGATAATGGAATGTAGTCGAATTCAGTCGGGTGATGTTGAGGGTATTAGATTAGGAAATGAGACACTGAAAGTAGTAAAGGAGTTTTGCTATTTGGGGAGTAAAATTACTGATGATGGTCGAAGAAGAGAGGATATAAAATGTTGACTGGCAATGGCACGGAAAGCGTTTCTGAAGAAGAGAAATTTGTTAATATCGAGTATAGATTTAAGTGTCAGGAAGTCGTTTCTGAAAGTACCTGTATGGAGTGTAGCCATGTATGGAAGGAAACATGGACGATAAATAGTTTGGACAAGAAGAGAATAGAAGCTTTCGAAATGTGATGCTACAGAAGAATGCTGAAGATTAGATGGGAAGATCACATAACTAATGTGGTACTGAATAGGATTGGAGAGAAGAGGAGTTTGTGGCACAACTTGAGTAGGAGAAGGGATCGGTTGATAGGACACGTTCTGAGGCATCAAAAGATCACCAATTTAGTACTGGAGGGCAGAGTAGAGGGTAAAAATCGTAGAGGGAGACCAAGAGATGAATACACTACGCAGATTCAGAAGGATGTAGGTTGCAGTAGGTACTGGGAGATGAAGCTTGCACAGGATAGAGTAGCATTGAGAGCCGCATCAAACCAGTCTCTGGACTGAAGACACAACAACAACATCGTAGATATTAGGCAACACGTTACTAGGGATGAGAAAGGCTTTAAGGTTTGCAACTAAACATGCTACTCCTAGCTACTATTGAAAAAGAATTTGATTATTAACGTGTATTCATAACCATGTGTGTGGCGTTCGACTCTGTCAGCACAGACGTTTTCGTCGCCTTATTTCTAGTTAAACGTGCGCACATCTCGCTAATGGTGGACCAACATTGGACATTCTCGTCTATTCCTGGTTAGACAACGACGGTGGTAGGCACTGGGTTCGAATCGCGGTCAGGCAATACAACTGCAGTAGTCATTTAAGGTTCGAACATCACTACTGGTCACAATCTGTGATATCTACATTCTGATTTTACGTACTTACTCAATAATCCGATTAGGTGCTGGGTTTGCATGTTTGTCGCCAACATTACATGATGGCATTTCAATTTTAAACATTTGCATCCTTTGTTCCTTGACAATGCAACAATATACAACGTCTTTCGAGGTTAATTACCAAGAAGGTAATTGTTATGTTAGGGTACCTGGTTTCGTACAAACATTATCGTCATTTACGTTCAAGTTGAGAATTGACAACTGATACTAGTACAAACGTCAATATTTGACGTCTCTTTCTGCCTAGTGATAGCGTCTCAATAAGGCACAAAGCTTTCCTTGGTTAATAAAGGCTTTGCGTTCTGGGTTTGCATCCTGATCCAGAACGAAGACGTTGGTCATGTCTTTTAAAGTACAACTTTATGTACAAGTAACTGTTGATAAATAATGTGAACAATGATATTACTTGTGATTCGCTGTTAATGTTGGGATTTCCGTAGAGTGCTTGCCGCCGTTAATCACGTTTTCTTTTAACTGCTTAGTATTACATAAAGTTGATGTGATACCACTCGCCTTTGAACGTTGAACGACGTTCAGCATGTGTTAGGTAAACCTTTTAGACAGCAAAGACTTTGTTTCCAATTGCCATACAACTTTATAAATCCATATACTGTTTCATATATTTAATTGTGCCTAATGATTACTGAATGTGACAAAATTAGTTGTCTCATAACGTTTGAAATGTCACTTATTGTAATTAAGTTTAGTTTACAAACGTTAAGGATTGTCTGATGTCTTCTGTACTATCGTGGTGTCACTTTACATCTGGACGGACTGTCATAAGGACCAGTGTTCTCTAGTAGTCTCTAGCGGTACCCATTGTGCATCTTACAGCGACTGTACTGTGGAGGGTTGCGATGATGTGCAACACAGATATGCTATGCTGGTTGCATACATTCAGGTGCAGCCTACATGTTGGAATTCAGGGGGTGACCCACTTTTTTTGCTGTCAAGTATACTTGTTTAGTGTGGAGTCCTTCTGTATCGGTTAAGAGTAGGGTCTTAATATTTGTTTCAGTGCAGCCTGAGAGATGTAAAATTATTGAGCCTATATTTTCAGGCACGAAACAGCCATTTCTAAAAGCTACTTTCTTAATAGCATAAAATTAGAAATGGACTACAATAAGTTGGTTGCATATAGACGGCTTCGTCAATGCTGAAATTTTGCTGAAAGCACGATTACACTATGTTACAGAAGATTTTATAGGGGAAGTACAAGCACTGCATCCTGTTCTTTATTAATTTATTTCTAAGCCTTGTACGTATGGTAGGATGGATAAAATGCTCTAACAAAGACCTTAATTTTTTTCCCGTGTCTAGAACGATGCCTTTCTGTAAATTGTCACACATTAATGCACAGCTTCTCTCATAAAGTCTGCATCTAGATTATTTTGGATATTGGCATTCACATTGTGCTTCCTCCATCACATTCGTCATTAAACGTTCGGGTAAGGCCTCCTGTATGGCTACCAGTTTTTTCTTTGTACTGGTTTGCATTATGTAACTGGAGTACATAAAGGTTATAATATTTTCTCTTGTTTATGTAAGCTTTCACATTGTTATGAAGTTTTGCAGAATGCAAAAGTTGCCACTGCACCCTTGTTGTTCTAATTTCACAGTATGAGTCGGACACACACACACACCACCACCACCACCACCACCACCACCACCACACCACACGCGCCCGCGCGATGCAAACTGTTGTTATAACACATTTCTGTAGTACTTTCTTTAGAGTCACTTACTGAAGTTGTGAGTTATGTGAGTTCTGCACCTTGTAGTGGATTAAACTGTAATAGACTTCACCAGCGTGTGTTCCAGAACGTTATCTGCAAGAAAAATACAAATTACGAGTTTCCTTTTATCACTTCCATAAAACATCAGTCGACAGTATGTAACTGCACTACTTACAGGTTGCCGATTGAATGCTGATCGAATTTGGTACATACTCTCCCGTTGAAACTCAACAGATTTCTTATACTGAACTGATTTTTTTCTAGTTTTAGGTAATAACTATACAGTACCTTGAAATTTTTGCTCTCTGCATGGATTGCACTAATGAAAAATAATGAAAACATATCCTTACTTTCAGTACTCTGTTGGCATTGGAAGGGTTCCTGTTTGGCCTAACTGATGTTTCTGAATTCTTACTCCTCCTCAGCGAATGCAGCAAGTGCAAGGGTAACTTCCACTCATCCCACCTGCAATAGTGTACAAGTGAATGAGGTCATTCGCCCCTTACTCCAGTGCTTGTGAGTCAAAAATAATACTCTGGGGAGAGACAGGCATGTGCTAACTGTGGTAACGAAGCACAGCAATCTGCAACTAAAGGCTCCATGTTGTCAAATAATTCATTCATTAATACTCGTACAAATGGCCCATTTCCTTCAGTTTTCAACTCTCTCTTAAGAGCGACACGTTGGCAGCGGGACCTGACATTCAGCCGCCACTTTCAAAATAGATTTCACTGCAGACTGTGCAGTCGACTGAGTGAAGGCTTCACACATCCTCCGTCTTTTTTTAATTTTTTTTCCTTGACCGCTGTGTGTCAGGCCTTTGTCACTGCCTGCAACAAAACCCATGCTACTGTGTCTGGTGCGGCCCTGCCGAAGCGGCTTGAAAGCACTCCCACTTTGCCCGTCACTATCAGCTCTGCCTGTGAACCTCTGTGCACTAACACTGAAGCGTGCCACAAATAGCTTCTAGATTCTGTAACTGTATCCACTTACATCTACCACCGCTTTAAAACTGAAATAACACAATCATTAATTAAAGAAAGTAAAACAGTACAAAAGTGGCAACAAAGGTTTTAGTCAGCTTTAAGGCAGAGAACCAATGAAACGAGTATGTGTTTACCCAAATGTACAATATGAAGTCAGGTGTCTTGGGCACCCTGTAAGAAGTAGAGAAGCATGGAGAGCTGCGCTAAAATATTCTATAGACTGAACAGCAATACAGCTTAGCTTTAATGTATTATTGTTTGACATTCAGGTACATACTTTAAATGAAGCAGATATCCTTAAAACCTGTAATGAAGCTTTCTTACTCTTATGAATAGCCGGTAAATTTGTGTGTGTTGACAGAGGCAGCAACAACAGCGATGACAGGGATGGCTGGGATGGACGACTTACCGTACGACGTGCTGCTCTCCAGCTTTTCCTTCCTGCCTGTCCCAGACTTGGCCCGGTACGCCACAGTGTCCAGCCAGTGGCACGGAGTTGTGACGGGCTCCACACACCTGTGGAAGGGCAAGACGTACACCACCAACAGAAGACCGAGCGAGTCTGCAGAGACCCGTGCCGTCCTGCGCATCCTGCCGCCACTGCAGCACCTCATCATCGAGCTGGCTGACGAGTTCGCGATCCAGTTTGCCTACCCACAAATGACGCTCTCACTGACTGACACGGGAGGCATAGGGGAGTTTCCGAAACTGACGTGTGACTTTTTGCTGGCGAGAGGAGACATCGTGAGTAACATCCTGTCCTCTCAGTCGACTGTAGATTTGGCGGCACTACGGAACCTTCAGATCCTCAGGGTGCCGCCAGTCAACGTAGTGGACCCTCCTGTCTACAGAGCAGAGCACGTGGCCAGGTCTGCTCTGCAGCAGTGCCCAAATCTCAGAGGGCTGTTCATCTGCGCAGACCTCCTGTCGGCAGACTACCTCGACACACTGGAGGGATTCGACCGGTTGCAGATTCTTGAAATTGTGTGCCCCAGACTGGATAAACTGGCGTTCTTGCGGCATTGCTCAAATTCGCTGGAGGTGCTGCATCTGTGTAAGTTGTATGTTTTTGTGCGTGTCTACTTTCTGTATTATTAGCGCGCGGGATCGCGTACGCGCGCGCGCGCGCGTTTGTGTGTGTGTGTGTGTGTGTGTGTGTGTGTGTGTGTGTGTGTGTGTGTGTGTGTGTGTATACGTTTATTCTTGCAGTGATACATATATTGTCCTTAAATAAAAGTGACACAGTTTACATGTCTATAGGGGTAATCTAATAACCTACACTCCTCCACAAGAAACCAAATCAACCTCATTGAGTACGTAGTCTAGGATCATCAGAACAGGAGTAATTTTAAATCCTATGAACGGTTAACAAAGAAGAGATGACAAACTGAAATGAATTTACAAGGATGCAGTAATGAACTTAAGATTTAGCAACCTCCTCGCACCTCTTCCACTGCATGGAGGCATGCAACTGAACACTAAGATGCACAGTGACACTAAGAAACTACGTGAGGTAACCAGAAACAGAAGCTTTGTTGATCTTAATAGGTGTAATTTCCTCTCATCAGCATTGCGTCCCATCAAACAATGGTTACTTCATCAGAGCAGCGCACAACCCTGAAAGTCCAAGTCACAGCTACAGAATAAGTCTTTCCCCCATTTATTTTTTTCGTTCAGTTCAAATATCTGCGTAATTTAAACAAAACTAATGTTACAACCTAATTAATATACATAAAATAATTTTTGTAAAAATGCGCATCTTCTTGTTTTTAATTTTGTCTCATGCATTGAAAATATACATCCTTAATTACCGATATTACATAAAAATAAAGTAATGCTTTTGAGTTTAAACAAAATTTATGAAATATATTCACAATTGTGAAACCTTTCTGCCTTTAGGTGCATAAGATAAGATTTTTCCTGTTGCTGATACATGAAAAATTGTTATAGGCGGGGGCTCAGATTTGCCGCTTGTCATGAGTGAGAACTCCTAGTTTGAGTCCTGTCTGGCACAAATTTAAATGTCACCAATACACAATGTCTCAATATTTAATGTCATATTCCACAACCGTGAATAAATTTCACAAACTTAGTGAAGCTCCAACATCGTAATGAATTTAGCCCTTCAGAAATTGTTAAAAATAAGGCTCTATAAAAACAAAATTTTTAATAATTTACGAGGGATATCCAATACGTAAGGCAACACATCTTTTTCTGTGTCAATTTGGGTGGAAAAAATGAGGTTGTGGGACATCAAGGAATATTCCCGTTTCATCCCCTAGAGTTTCATAAAGTTCATATTTGTGGTTCTATACGTAGTCTTATAAATGGTAACAGAGTTGCTATCCAAGTGGTGAGCTGTCATTTTTTTTCTGGAGAACAGACCCTTCTGTGTGCCCTCTTGTAATGTTTTGTGGTTCCTGGGTGGATGAGGAGAGGGTGGTGAGATAGGTGAGTGTTCAGTTCGCTCTTGCTACAACAGAAATCGCACACATGGTTGTTCCCCCTGTGGGTCCAGGGGTTAGACTAGGCCTGCGGTATTCCTGCCTGTCGTAAAGGGAGACTAAAAGGACACTCATATGTTTCGGCCTTCATGTAATGGCTCCCAGTACGGTTTGAGCTCCATATTTCCAAATTATTCCGAAGAGTGAGCTAATTAGGGAAGGTCGCCTCAAATGCTGCCTTGTGTCCATAGTGCATTGAGATCTTTAGCCGCCTTTCTCGTCGTCGCAATGCAGCCCTGCTCATTCTCCATCTCTTGGGCGAGGACACATTCCTGAATGCGGCTTCCCCCCACGCACTATGGGGTGTCGCTTTCGGCGCCGACGACGACCATGGACTTCTTTGCTCCTGATATCCAGCATGGCAGCCAGTCTGTTGTGGAGGGGCTGTCGTGTACCCTGTTGGTTGTAGCCCCCTGACAACACAGGGATCGCTCTGCTGATGCCTGCGCCATTAACTCCCCACGTATGCTAAGGAGTAGATGCCCATCCCCCTAGGGCATCGGGACTCCCAGTAATGGCCAATGGCCATCCTGCCAGGTGGACCTTGCTGAGGCTGGGTGGCGCCCGGGGGGGGGGGGGGGTTGCCCTTGGTTGGAGTGAGTGGCATCAGGGTGAATGACCTACAATGAAGTGTGGCAGGTCATCTCTTGCTGGTGGCCAGCCACCAGCAGTCTCTAAGTGTTCCAGGGCTCAATTCAACGCACAGAAGTATGACTGCAAAACAATTCCCCTCCCTGGCCACACCATGGGAGGAGCAAAAGGCTAAGAATGGCAGTGGGACTTATTTGCCCCGGTACCTGGTTTGTATGAGGCTTGATAGGGAGTCTTTCATGACGATGAAGCCTCAGTTCTTTGTGGAGCATTTAGAGGACATTTGGAGGTTGAGCGCTTGTTCAAAATGCGCTCTGGGTCAGTCTTGATCAAAACACCATGCCCAACTACAGGCGCTCGTCACCTCTTACAAGCTGGGGGATGTTTCTGCTTCCATCACGCCCCATAACAGCTTGAATCAGGTTGAAGATTTTATATTCCACAGGGATCTTCTTTCATGATGAACTGGGTGTGAACGTAGAATGACGAGGTGTTTACTTTGCCTGACACATCCATCGGGGTCCAAGGGATAATCAGGTTGCCACTGGTGCCTTCATCTTGCCGTTTGAGGGTGACCCATTGCCTGAAAAAGTCAAGGTGATGGTTTACCACTGTGATGTAAAGCTATATATCCCTCCCCCATATGGTGTTTTAAATGCTGAATGTTGGGTCATATGTCTTCCTGGTGTACTTCCATCCTCATATATAGAGATTGCGGACACCCATCACATCCCCACAGTCCATGTGCCCCACCTCCCATCTGTGTCAACAGCGGAGAGCATCGTTGACTTTGCTCACCAGACTGCAGACTTTTAGGAAAAGAGAGGGAGAATCATGGAATATAAGACCGTGGAGCAACTGACCTACACTAAGGCTAAGCATAAGTTTGAATGCCTCCATCCTGTTCATCTGATTTCCTCTTACGCCGTTGCTACAACTGTTCTAGCCCCACCAGCTCCACCTACCCCAGTCACCTCAGAGCTGGAAGACTACACCTGCCCCCTTGATGGTGGGGGTCAATTCCCATCCTGCTCCCACACCACCTACTTCAGGAGCAACACCCCTCACCCAACCATCGGGGAAGTCCGTCCGCAGTTCTAACCTGGAGAAGCGTTCCCCTTCTTAGGCCCCTCTCGCTTGGAAGGGGTCCCTTGGGTACCTCCCTTCCCAGGTTTCCACCTGTGGGAAAGGTGACGCCTGCTAGTGGCTGAAGTGCGCAAAAGCACCTGGTCATAGCGTTTCACTATCCTCCTCTGTTATGGAGACTGACCCAGTGAAGCCCTCCCAGCCAGAGAAACCAAGGGAGCAGCAAGACAAGTCCAAGAAGAAGACCTCTAAGACTAAGGTACTCGCCGTGGCACCCATCACTTGGGCGAGGATACATTCCTGGATGCGGTTTCTTCCATGCACTATGAAGTGTCGCTTTCGGCGCCGACGACGACTGTGGACTTTTTTGCGCCCACCACTACCTACACGCTCTCCATCTTAGGATGAGGTGGAGATTGTGGCGTCAGCTGAGGACATCGATCTTGCGAGGCCCTCAGACCCAATGGATGTCGATTGCACAGGTACTACATTTGTGGCAGCAGGTGACCCAGCAGTGTAATATGCCTCCTCGGTCCCTTCACGCCTTTTTCGGCAGCAGTCAATGTCATTCTCCAGTGGAATTGCGGCGGGTTTTTCCACCACATTGCTGAGCTCCGACAACTTCTCAGCCTCCACCCTTTCTTCTGCAGTGCTCTGTAGGAAACTTGGTTTCCAGCGACGCAAATCCCCGCCCTCTGTGGCTGTTTTATGATAAGAATTGGGCAGCTTATGAGAGGGTATATGGGTCTGCATCTACGTCCTTAATTCTATTGACAGCAAGTGTGTCCCTCTTCAAAAACCTTCAGAAGCTGTCGCTGTCACTGTCGCTGTGGGCGCCTCAGGCTGTTACTGTCTGCAGTCTCTACCTTCCACCAGATGGTGATGTCCCACAGCATGTATTTGGTGACCTTATAGCCCAACTGCCGCCACCTTCTACGTTACTGGGTGACTTTAATGCCCATGACCCTTTGTTGGGTGGATTGGTGGCAACAGGCTGATGCACTGTCGTTGAGCAAGTGTTGGCACAGCTCGACCTTCCCTCTTAAATAATGGTGCCTCCACACATTTCAGTGTGGCACATGGCACGTACTCAGGCATCGAGCTCTCAGCGTGCAGCCCTAGTCCTCTACCATCTGTCCAATGGAGTGTGCATGACGACTTGTGTGATAGTGACTACTTTCCAATCTTTGTCATTGCCACAGCGTCTCTCTTCTGGACACCACCCCAGATGGGCTTTGACTAAGGGTGTCTGGGACTCATTCGCCTCCAGTGCTACTAGTGAGCCTCTTTCTCACGACACTAATGATGTGTTGGTTCACACGTTAACCACCGGGATTTTCTGCAGTGGAATCTGCAATTTCCTGTTCTTCCGAGTCCCCTCGGCAGAGGACTGTGCGTTGGTGGCACAGGAGATGGCTGAGAGGATTAGAGATGGCAGGTGAGCCCCCCAACATCATAAGGGGCACCCAACACTGGAACACTTCCTTACCTTTAAGTAGGTCCATGCCCAAGCATAATACCATATTCACCAATGGAAGCAGGTGTGCTGGGAACGGTATGTCTTCACCATTAGCATTAGTACCTCTCCCACGCACCACCCTGAATCATACAATGCTATATTCAGTGAGAGTTCCAAAGTGCCCTAGCTGCTTGCCCTGATAAAGCTCCCAGGCAGGATTACATCCACTATCAGATCACTATCAGATGCTCAAACACCTCTTGGAGGACTGCCAGCGACACTTCCTAGACCTTTTCAACTGTATCAGGGTTGAGGTTGGGTTCCTATCTCAATGACGGGAAAGCATTTTCATCCCAGTGTTGAGGCCTGGCAAGAACCCACTGGAGGTGGACAGCTACCGCCCCATCAGCGTCACAAACTTTCTGTGCAAGTTGCTCGAATGTATGGTGAGCCAGAGATTGAGTTGGCTACTTGAGTCTGGGGGCCTTCTGGTACTGTCTCAGGGTGGGTTCTGTAAGGGCCGCTCTGCCACTGATAATCTGCTCTGCCTGAAGCCTGCCACCCAAATAGCATTTGCGCGCCATCAGCATCTGGTTGCTGTCGTTTTTGACATGCGGAATGCATATGATACAACGTGGCAACAACACAGCCTCACCACGCTTTATGAGTGGTGTTTTATGGGCCTGCTCCCGATTTTTATTCAAAATTGTTTGCTTTTCTTTCCTTCCGGGTGCAAGTTGGTTTCTCCCAAGTCCAGGAGAATGGGGTCTCTCAAGTCTCTGTCTTGAGTGTCTGTTTCTTTTTAGTTGCTATCAACCAGCTAGCTGATGCTCTGGGAATGTCTGTATCGGCTTCTGTGTATGCTGATGACTTTTGTCTGTACTATAGCTCCACTAGCATTGTGGATGCTGAACGGCGGGTACAGGGCGCTATCCGCAAGCCACAGTCTTGGGCCGTATCGCGCAGCTTCCAGTTTTCGGCCGCCAAGACTTGCGTCATGCTCATCTACTGGCGTCGCACTGTTCACCCTGAACCTCGGCTTTATCTTGACAGGGAAGCTCTTGCTGTGATGGAGATGCATCGGTTTTTGGGATTGCTTTTTGATGCACAGTTGACCTGGCTCCCTCATATTTGACAGCTTAAACAAATGTGCTGGCGCCATCTTATCGCTCTTCATTGCTTGAGTCACACCAGCTAGCGTGCCGATCGGTCTATGGCATATACACTGGAGCAGCAAAGAAAGTGGAATAGACATGAGTATTCAAATACAGAGAAACGTAAACAGGCAGAATATGGCGCTGCGGTCTTCATAGCCTATAAAAGACAAAAATTGTGCATCGCAGTTGTTATATCGGTTACTGCTGCTACAATAGCACATTATCAAGATCTAAATGAGTTTGAACGTGGTGTTATAGTCGGAGCGCGAGATATGAGACACAGCATCTCAGAGGTAACGACGAAATGGGGAATTTTACCATATGACAATTTCAAGAGTGTACCATGAATATCAGGATCCCAGTAAAACGTCAAATTTCTGATATCATTGAGGAAGGGAAAAAATCCTGCAAGAACGTGAGCAGCGACAGTTGTGGACAATCGTTCAATATGACAGAAGTGCAACCCTTCCGGAAATTGATGCAGATTTCAATGTTGGGCCGTCAACAAGTGTCAGCTTGTGGACAATCGTTCAATATGACAGAAGTGCAACCCTTCCGGAAATTGATGCAGATTTCAATGTTGGGCCGTCAACAAGTGTCAGCTTGTGAACCATTCAATGAAACATAATCGATATGGGCTTTCGGAGCTGAAGGCCCACTCGTGTACTCTTGATGACTGCATAACACAAAGCTTTAGGCCTCCTCTGGGCATGTCAACACTGACACTGGACTGCTGATGAGTGGAAACATTTTGCCTAGTTGGACAAGTCTAGTTTGTATCAAGTGGATGGACATGTGTGGGTATGGAGACAATCTCATGACTCCATGAAACCTACATGTCAGTAGGGGACTGTTCGAACAGGTGGAGGCTCGGTAATGGTGTGGGGCATGTGCAGTAGGAGTGATATGGGACCCCTGACGTGTCTAGATGTGACTCTGATAGGTGACACTAATGTAAGCATTGTGTCCGATCACCTGCATCCGTTCGTGACCATTGTGCATTGCGACCAACTTGGTAAACTCCAACAGGAAAATGCGTCGCCGCATAGTCCAGAATTGCTACAGAGGGGCTCCAGAAACAATCTTCTGCAGGCCACCAAACTCCCTTGATATGAACATCATTGAGTATATCTGGGATGCCTTGCTATGTGTTGTTCAGAAGAGAAGAGAAGTGAACGTGCTCGAACTCTTACTGATCTATGGAAAGCCCTGCAGGATTCATGGTGTCAGTTTGTCCCCAGCACTGCTTCAGACATTAGCAAGTCCATATTGCAGCACTTTTGCGTACTCATGGGGGCTCTACACGGTATTGGGCAGGGGTTTCTTTGGGTCTTCAGTGTATTTGACGGCTTCTGTATGTAAATGGTGTAGATATTGGAATTGAGCGAAAAACTGAAAGGTGAAGAAATCACCATAAGATGATTCGTACCAGTGACAGAGTCAAAGGAAAGTCATAAAACCGCCTTACCTTTCTGAATTCAAATTCTTCAGAGAGCAGTTTTTTCAAGAACGTGAGAGTTGCAGTGAACTGGTTCAAATATTCGATAGCAGGGTGTTCTTGTCAGCAAAGAGTTTTTGAAGCAGCTCGTCTTGATATAAACTGGAGTTGGTTAGTGCAGTATCCCTAAGATAGTGGTAAAGTGAGTACTACCGAGCACTGCGAGGAGACGCCAGTCGACTAACGGCCACCTCTCAACTGGCAGGTTGCATCGGCGTGCCGCCACAGGAGTACACGGAGCTGCGGCGGCTGGCGAACCTGCGGAGGCTGCGGCTGCACGAGTGCCAGGTGACGGAGGGCGAGCTGCGGCCGGCTCTGGAGGCTCTGGGCTCGCTGGAGGCGCTCCAGGTGGACCGCTGCTGCCTGGTCCGTGACCTCTCGCTGCTGCGGTGCTGTGCCAGCCTGCGGCAGCTGCGCCTGACGCTGCCGCCCGTCGCGGGCGCCCCTCTGGTGCTGAGGGACCCTCGCCTGCAGTGGCTGCACCTCAACCCGCGCATGCGCGTGTCGGTGGACGCCGACCAGGTGTCGCTGCGCCTGCGCACCGTCAGCGTGTATGCGGACGGGCTGCCGGATGCGCTGCCGCTGCTGCACGCCCTGGGCGTCGACGCCGGCAGCCTGGGCCAGGTGGCCACCCTGCCGCGCTGCCCGCAGCTGAGCCAGCTCTGCCTCAACTTCCTGGTCGGTACCGACGGGCCCCAACACTCGGTCGTGTGGGTCCATATAAAGTTGACGAGTTCTCCATAAAGGTGACGGACAAAGTAAAGCATTGAAGCCTGACGCTCTCTACTTGGGATAAGAGCTGACTTGGAAGCTGCTAGCGGCTCTAACTACGAATGCAACAAGAAAAAATAAAGGTAGGTAAATGTCTCTATCCCAGTGGAAAATGAAAAGACCCCACAGGAGAGTACTGTAGGCGCCCCGGTGGTCCCGGTCGCTCACGGTCGATTAGAAGCCGAGTGGAGACCTCTCCAGTTGTCAGGATGCTAGGAAATGACTGTGGACGCGTCAGAAACGCCAAAGAAACATTACTAATTCATGACACCTTTATTCCTGCCGAGTACAATTTGGCCCACGTAACACAGGCTGGCTGAGCTTGGTGATATCAAGTACCTTCCACGAGTCCTCAGTGACTGGGATCAATGACACCAGCTGGGAGCCGCACCAGTCTTGCTAGCGCAGCTCTGCATGCTGTGACGTAGCCGGTGGAATGCCCTTACTTCGGCCGTGCGTGGCTGGCGGCGCCCGGCTGGCCTGCCGGCTCGGTGGCGGACAGCAGGCCGCTGCACGTAGGAGGCTCCGGGTTGGAGTCACGGCGCTGTCGGCACGAGAAGCGTTCTCTGCGGAGTGTACTCTATCCCACCCTGTCTTCTTTGCTGCTCCTCTTGGTGGCTCGTCTGCGGTGGACGGGCGGCGGAACGGTCTGCAGTCTCCCAGCGTCATTGGCTCACCCAGTTGTGACGACACATTCCGATACATATGCAGTCCTCTTACCTCTTGGCTAATCTACTGCCTCTGGCTCTCGGCTTAGGCAACGAAACTTCGACAATATTCCACGTTTCCTACTCTTTACTATTCCGTGACACTACAGTACTGTGGCATATCACTAGACGGTCCAAAACAGACATCGACCTTGAGGTGTAATACGTTTTTGAGGTGCAATAATAATAATAACTTTATCAGCAATTCCATGGGACCATTGATAATTTGCATGTCGGCTGCACCACTGTGTTCTGCCCGTCTGGTATGTCCCCCCCCCCCCCCCCCCTGTTGGACTGGGGGTTACAATAAGCCTGAGGTATTCCTGCCTGTTGTACAAGGCGACTAAAAGGAGTTTAACACGTTTCAGTCTTTAAGTGATGGGCCCCTGTACGGTTTGACCTCCATTCTTCACAATTTTCCTGAAGAGCGAGACAATTTGGGAAGGGCGCCTTACAAGATGCACCATGTCTGTTTAGATCTTTAGCCCACTCTCTCATCATTGCATTGCAGTCCTGCCCATTTATCATCTCTTGGGTGAGGACGCCTTCCTGGGTGCGTTTTCCACCATGCACGTTCTGCACTGACGGTGACCATGAACTTGTTTGCACCTGATAGCCAGCACTGTAGCTAGTCTGTTGTGGTGGGGCCATGACCACACAGGGATCGCTCTGCTGATGCCTGCTCCGCTAACTCCCCATGTACGCCAAAGGTTAGATGCCCATCCCCCTGGGGCATCAATACTCCCAGCAATGGCCATCCTGCCAGATGGCCTTTGCTGTGGCTGGGTGGCACCCGTGAGGAGGGCCCCTGGTCGAAGTGGGTGGCATCAGGGTGGATGACATGCGATGAAGCGTAGTCCAGCTCTTGCTAGTGGTGAAACGCCAGTAGTCTCTAAGCTATCTCGAGCTCAGTTCAAACACAGAAGTATGGCCCCAAGTCGTTCCCCCCTCTGGCCACACCATGGGAGGAACGTCAGGCTAAGGATGGCAGCAGATCTTATGTCCAGTGACGGGAGTTACTCGCTTCTGACAAGCTGGGGAATGTTGCTATAACCATCACACCCCATAAGAGCTTAAATATGTTCCAGCGTAACATATTTCACAGATACCTTCTTTTGCAGTTCGATGATGAGCTGCAAGCCAATTTAGAGTGGCGAGGCATACATTTCGTCCAGCATGTTCACCAGGGTCTGTAGAATAATAAGGTTGCCACCAGTACCTTCATCTTGGCCTTGGAGGTTGATACATTGGCCAAGAAGGTCAAGGTGATGGTCTACAGATGTGGTGCTGTAAGTTCGGCCATATGTCTTCCCACTGTACTTCCAGCATCACATGCTCAGATTGCGGACGCCTATCACATCCCAATACTCCATGTGCCCCACCTCTCATCTGTGTCAACTGCAGATAGCACGATTCGCCTTGCTCGTCTGACTGCAGGATTCTCCAGAAACAAAGGATAATCATGGAGTAAAAGTCCCTGGATAGACTGACCAACACTGAGGCTAAGAGAAAATTTGAATGCCTGCACTCTGTGCATATGACACCGTCTTACGCTGCCGCTACAACAGTTGGGGCAGCATCAGCTCCGCCAACCTAGGTCACCTCTCAGAGCTGGAAGACTACACCTGCCCCCATGGTGGTGGTGGTGGTGGTGGTGGTGGTGGTGGTGGTGGTGGTGGTGGTGGTGGTGGTGGTGGTGGTTTCCCTCCATGTTTCTCCTGCACCACCTACTTCAGGAGCAACCCCCCTCCAACCATTGAGGACGTCTGCCCCACTTCTAAGCCAGAGAAGCGTAAGTCGTCTTCTCTTTCTCTCGCTAGGAATCGGTCCCTTTGGTGACTCCATTCCCAGGTTTTTCTAGTGGGAAAGACGACACCTGCCAGTGGCTGAACAGTCCAAAAGCAGCTGGTTGTAGGGCTTCACGCTCATCCTCAGTCCCAGATACTGAGCCAGTGAAGTCCTCCCAGCCAGGGAAACCCAAGGAGCAGCGAGAGAAAGCCAAAAGAAAACCCCTAAGACCAAGGAAATTTCGGTGGCACCCACACCACCGCTACCTACAAGCTCTGCAGTTGAGGATGGGGTGGAGATATAGGTGTCCGCTGAGGACCTACATCTCGCCAGACCTTCAGACACAATGGATACAGACTGCTCAGGCAAAAAATCGGTGGCAGCAGGTGACTGTTAAGGTTTACACCTGCTATCTGCATTGCCCTCCAGGAAACCTGGTTTCCAGTAATGCGGACCCATGCACTCTGTGGCTATGGGGGATATTACAGGAACTGTAGCGACTATAATCGATTTTCATGTGGAGATTGCGTTTATGTCCTAAACTCTGTCTGTAGTGAACACGTGCCCCTTCAGACCCTTCTTGAAGCTGTGGCTGTCAGAATGACGACGCAGGAAATAACTGTCTGCAATGTATTTCTTCCTCCAGATAGTGCAGTACTCCTGAATGTATTAGCTGCACTGATTGATCAACTCCCTAAACTTTTCCTACTTCTGGGAGATTTTAATGCCCGTTAACCCTTGTGGTGTGACAATGTGCTTACTGACTGAGGCAGAGATGTTGAAACTTTACTGTCTCAGTTGGACCTCTGCCTCTTAAATACTGGGGCCACCATACATTATAGTGTGGCTCTCGGTGGTTACTCGGCCATTCATTTATCAACTCGCAGGCCAAGACTTCTCCGATCTACCCACTGGAGGCCACATGGCGATCTATGCGGTAGTAACCACTTCTCCATATTCCTGTCACTGTTCCAGCGTCAGGCACACGGACGCCTGCCCAGATAGGCTTTGAACAAGGCAGCCTGGGGATCTTTCGCCTCTAGTGTCACCGCTGAATCTCCCCCACATGGTAAAATCGATGTGATGGTTGAGCAGGCGACTAGCACAATTGTTTCTGCGGCAGAAAACGCGATCGCTCGCTCTTTAGGGTCCCTGAGGCGTAAGGCAGCCCCTTGGTGGTCGCCGGAAGTCGCTGGAGCAATTAAGGAGTGTCGGCGATCTCTACAGCAGCATACGCAGCACTCTTCCCTGGAGCACCTCATAGCCTTTAAACGGCTCTGTGCCGATGTTCGCTACCTTATCAGACAAGGGAAGGAGGAGTGTTGGGAGACACGTCTCCACCACTGGGTGCCGCACGTCACCTTCCCAAGTCTGGGCAAAGATCAAACGTCTTGTCGGGTACCAGGCCCCAATAGCTGTCCCTGGTGTTACCATAGATGGCGAGTTATGTACCGACGCAAACGCGATTGCCGAGAACTTTGCTGAGCACTGTGCTCGAGCCTCTGCATCGGAAATTTACCCCCAGCCTTTCGGACACTCAAACGCCGGCTGGAAGAGAACGTCCTCACATTCACTACACGCCACAGTGAATCCTATAACGCCCTGTTTACAGAGTGGGAGCTCCTCAATGCCCTCACACATTACCCAGACACAGCTTCTGGGCGTGATCGGATCCACAGCCAGATGATGAAACATCTCTCATCTGACTACAAGCGACATCTCCTCGTCATCTTCAACCGGATCTAGTGCGAAGACGTCTTTCCATCGCAATGGCAGGAGAGCACCATCATTCCGGTGCTCAAACCCGGTAAAACCCGATTGATGTGGATAGCTATCGGTTCATCAGCCTCACCAGCGTTCTTTGTAAGCTCTGGAACGTATTGTATGTCGGCTGTTGTGTTGGGCCCTGGAGTCACGTGGCTTGCTGGCTCCATGTCAGTGCAGCTTTCGCGAGGGTCGCTCTACCACATAATCTTGTGTCCATCAAGTCTGCCATCCGAACAGCCTTTCCCAGACGGCAGCACCTGATTGCCGTCTTTTTTCACTTACGTAAAGCATATGACACGACGACATCATATCCTTGCCACATTGTATGGGTGGGGTCTTCAGGGACCACTACCGATTTTTATCCAAAACTTCCTCTCGAGTCGTACTTTCCGTGACCAAGTTGGTGGCTCCCATAGTTCCATCCATATTTGGAGAATGGAGTCCCGCAGGGCTCTGTATTGAGTGCCTATTTTTAGTGGCCATTAATGGTCTAGCAGCAGCTGTACGGGCCTCCATCTCACCTTCTCCGTATGCAGACGACTTCTGCATTTCGTACTGCTGCTCCAGTTCTGTTGTTGCTGAGCGGCCCCTCCAGGGAGTATACAGGGCGCAGTCATGGGCTCTAGCCCACGGCTTCCAGTTTTCAGCCGCGGAGTCGTGCGTCACGTACCGTTCATCTGGAACTCGCACTTTACCTATATGACGATCCACTCACTGTAATGGAGACATATCAATTCCTAGGACTGGTTTTCGATGCTCGATTGACTTGGCTCCCTCACCTTCGTCAGCTTAAGCAGAAGTGCTGGCAGCACCTCAATGCCTTCCATTGCCTGAGCAACACCAATTTGGGTGCATATCACTGTACGCTGTTGTCCTTGTCTAATCCAGAACTGACTATGGGAGTGTGGTTTATGGTTCGGAGGCACCTTCAGCATTGCATTTACTCGACCGTGTGTACCTATGTGGGGTTCGATGACCCTGTGTATCTATGTGGGGTTCCATTCAGGACTCCATCTATGTGCTGGATCAGTCCCGCCGTTCCGTGGTACTGGTGGAGGTTGGTATCCCTCCACTGCAGATCAGGCGTGCGCAACTGCTCGCCAGTTACGCAGCACACATTCGCAGTTCACCTGAGCATCAGATTACGGTCTCCTTTTCCTGCTCGCGGCAGCACACCTCCCGCATCAGCGTCCCAGATCGGGGCTAACGATTGCGGTTCGCGTGCGATCCCTTCTCTCCGGACTGGAGTCCTTCCCGTTACCACCTCTACTTGTGGTCCGTTCACGTACGCCTCCATGGTGTGCACCTCTTCAGTAGCTTCGTCTGGACCTTTTGCATGGCTCTAAGGACTCCTATAACCCCGTCACTCTCCGCTGTCACTGCCTCTCGATTCTTGACGTGTTTCGGCGCTCTGAAGTGGTTTATACTGGCGGCTCGATGGCTGATGGTCACGTAGACTTCACACATGTCCATGGAGGACATGTTGAGCAGCACTCCTTGAGAGTTGGCTGCAGTGTTTCCACTGCAGAGCTGACAGCCATATCTCGTGCAGTTGAGTACATCCGCTCATGCCCTGGCGAGTCATTTCTCCTGTGTACTGACTCATTGAGCAGCCTACGAGCTATCGAACAGTGCTACCCTCGCCACCTTCTGGTAGCGTCTATTCAGGAGTCCATTTATGTTCTGGATCAGTCCTGCCGTTCCGTGGTGTTCGTGTGGACCCTAGGACACGTCGGAATCCCCAGCAACGAATCTGCCGACTGGCTGGCCAAACAGGCGACTCGTAAATCGCTTCTGGAGATAGGCATATCCGAAACCGACCTGCGTTATGCGTTACACCACAGGGTATTCTGGCTTTGGGAGACGAAGTGGCATAACAGCATGCATAACAAACTGCGTGTCATTAAGGAGACTATGAATGTGTGGAAGTCTTCCATGCAAGCCGTTCGCAGGGAATTAGTTGTCCTCTGCTGGCTCTGCATTGGCCATACGTGGCTAACGCATGGTTACCTACTCCATCGTGAGGACCCACCTCAGCGTCGCTGTGGCTCCCAAATGACAGTCGTCCAGCTCTTGCTGGACTGCCCAATTTTAGCCGCTCTGCGGCATACTTTTAACTTGCCCAGCACCGTGCATTCAGTGTTGGGCGACAAATCCTCCAAAACAGTTTTAGGTTTACGTTTTATCCGTGATAGTGGCTTTATACATCTATGCAGGTTTTAGCGCATGTCCTCTGTCCCTCTGTGTCCTCCACCCCAGTGCTCTTAGGGTGGAGGTTTTAAACAACTGCAGAGTGGCTGGCTTTCCCTTTTTATTCTCGCGGTTGGACATCCACTATAATCTTCTTTCATCTTTTACTCTCTTCTGTTTCTGGCGTCTGTTGTTTTCTTGTCTTTTACTCCTTTTAGTGTTCGTTGCCTTCCCTTCTTGTGGCTTTTCCTTTCTTTCTGTTTTGTGTTATATGTTTCGTCCATTTTATTCTCACCCGTATGGCATTGTTTTATTAGGAACAAGGAACCGATGATCTCTTAGTTTGGTACCTTCACCCGCCTCTAAACCTACCAACCAACCTCCTGTAGTGGTGTGTGTGTGTGTGTGTGTGTGTGTGTGTGTGTGTGTGTGTGTGTGTGTGTTTTGGGGATCTCTCGCTCCCTCGCAGCAACATCACTGGTAATTGTCTCCAATCTGTAATCGGTGCTCTTTCCCACATGTGTCGATAAAGTGTCAGTGCTGAATGTTTTATTTTGTCGATTACTTTTGAATACATGATGGGAGTGACAGTAATCAATATGTTACAAATATTTACTTTTTGAAACAGTCTTGATCATAATTTATTTAGCACGGTGACTGGTTTCGACCACTACTGTGGTCGTTCTCAGACCTACAAGTTGTATACAAAGCTTCAATTAGAGAGCTACATACATTAAAGAAAATATATAAAGTTGTAAAGCTATAAAGCGACGAATTACCAATGCGTAAGATCCACCTTCTGATAGACTATCACTACTGGACAAACCAGTGCATGTCTTACTATATATATTGGAGGCTCCACCCACTTCTGACGGTATGATGTCAGTACTAACCAATGAGTTATAAGTCGAATAACAATGTAAAATTTCTTAGTTGAAAGAACATTGTCAAGAAATAAAAATGAACACACACTAAGCTTATCTAACAGCTATTGCCAATTAAGAAGCGTTAAAAATATCATCGAATGATGATCTGCTTTAGAACGTTCACTCTTCTGTCCTTCGGTTTTAAAATTAAGACTTTTAGGAAATATTTTATCTTTACTTTGTGATTTAATTTCACCAAGTATTTTTTATGACTTTTTGTTTCAGAATGTTTGCTTATGTGCTTTTACTCTGCATATTGCTAATTCACATACTTTTTTGATCTACGGTTCATAGTATTATAATTTTAAATTCCTTCTATTTTCATTATTTTTATTTGTTTATAAGACTGGCATGCAACTTCGTAGACAATATTTCATAAATATGCACAAGTACTTTGTATCGTACCTGTGCAGCATGTCGGCTAAAGATTACTGCAGCCTACTCACTGAAAATCGTTTCAATAAAGACATGTTGCTCAATAGTAAATCGTTTGACGTGACAATCTTTGCCATTCCATTTCCGCAACAACTTCGTTAGAAAGAAGCCTGCTGCCACATCTTTGGAACGGCGTCGAACTTCATCATGGCAACCAGTGGTTCCAAATGGTTCACTAACAGGTCTTGAGAGGGCAACTCATGTTCTGTCAAACGAAGTTCATTTATCCTACATGTTTAAATATCATCAACGCTTCTTACTTGACAATGGCTGTTAAATAAGCTAAGTGTAGTGTGTGTTTATTTTTATTTCTTGACAATGTTCTTTCAACTAAGAAATTTTACATTGATTAGTAATGACCCCATACCGTCAGAAGTGGGTGGAGCCTCCATTGTATATATTAAGACGTGCAGTGGTTTCTCCAGTAGTGATTCTCTAGCAGGAGGTGGTTCTTACTCATTGGTAATTGATCGTATTATAGCTTTATAACTTTATGTATTTTCTTTAATGTATGTAGCCCTCTAACTAAAGCTTTGTATACAACTTGTAGGTCTGAGAACGACCACAGGAGTGGTCGAAACCAGTCACCGTACTAAATAAATTATGATCGAGACTGTTTTTGATAGTAAATATTTCATTTTGTCGGTTGTCGTGGAAACGAGGCAGTGGGGTGTCCGCTACGGACTGGTGTGCATTGTCTCCGGATGCGAATACGATCAAAAATTTTGGATGGTAAAAAAGCTTAAAGGAAAGACAGTATATACTTCAAAGCAGCTGTCGTATAAAATCAGGACCATATGGAGATCGTTACCGAGAGAATACGCACAAAATCTCCTGAAAAGCATGTCAGAAAAGTGCGACGCTATAATCCATAATGGCGGCGATTGGATTAACTACTATTGCAATTAGTAATAAAATGTATTTTCAGCTAAACACGTATTGATAATAGTGTCTTTTATTTCGTACAGGTAACGACGTACACTTTCTTGTGGAACTGATGGTACAGACTTGTCACGAATACAGATTTAGTGCGTGTGCTTAGATGATGATGATGATGATGATGATGATGATGATTGGATAGTGGGGCGCTCAACTGCGCGGTTATCAGCGCCCGCACAAGTTTCCAACCTTTGTTCAGTCCAATATCGCCACTTTCATGAATGATGATGAAATGATAACACAAACACCCAGTCATCTCGAGGAAGATGAAAATGCCTGACTCCGCCGGGAGTTGCGTTGCGTTGAGGTCACACCAATCGCAGTAGATCACGAGTGTACAAAAACATAAACAGGGTTTTTCTCAGGCTTTGCAACAAACGTCTGCAGGTGACACGTCACGTCACTGGGAACAGCTTCTGCTGCCCAGTGACCCTGAAAGGCGGCAGGGCAGAAGTGCTCTGAGGCATTTCTGTGCAGTGTGTGCTGATGTCGTTAAGCCGTCTACTGTGTGAACGGTCTGAGCAAAGCAGAACTGAATAAGCCGATTGGATCCTGAAAAATCTTCTGTGCGCTTCGAGACACTGGGTTTCGTTGTTGAAAATCACTGGGTAGCTAGGATGCAACGCATGTCAGGTAGACCATGTCAGTTGGGTAAAATTTCGTCGTTGCAGGAGCGGCGAATACAAAGGAAGGCCTAACGACACTAGGTAGTGTAAAGGAACATACCGCCTCCAAAACAAAGTTGTTGCCCATTGCGTGATTTATGATGCCTACACGTTTGTTGCGAAAACTTACATATGGTTCAAATGGCTCTGAGCACTACGGATACCCACGTAGCCAGCTAACCACCAGGACCAACCCCAGCCCATGTTAAAAGCTAGAGCCCTCCAGAAGAACAGTATAGATCTTACGATAACGCTAAAAGGGCCACACCAGCCGTAAGTTTTAGCGTGAGATTTTTTCGCGTCTGTTACGTTGCAAACGTTAAAAATATTGCCCCACCACGAAAAGTATAACTTTTCTCATTGTATAGAGAGAATTTTTGTAGGCGGGGCTTAAAGTTAACATTGAGACCCTGTTGGTCAAATGAAAACAAAGCCAGATAGTTTTTTTAGCTAACTTCGGTAAATTGTAGTAAGGAGAAGTGAGGAGGGAGCTGCTTCGGAGCTGTATGGAGCTGCGCCGACCGACTCCCCTCGACGAACACCGACAAGGTAATGAACGCACGCGATGCCGCATTTTTGAGCGCATAAGGCTTCACTCAGAACTGCAGAAGTCTCATCTGTTACATCCCCTTTTACGTAATACTAGTGTCTATCGTCAATTGAAGCTCATGGTATTCACATTTGCTACGTAAGTTAAAATTTGAAATGCGATGATTTTTGTGTTATATAATTATTCAGAAGCCACATCAACCACTGTAATTTACCACAAGTGACATAAGTAATTAAAGATAATTGAGGGTCACTGTAGACAATTTTGGTAGTTTTCTCTTTTGTGAAACTTAATTTAAACCTAGATTATAGATGTGATACGGCATAGGTCATCCTTCGGTCCACTGTAGAACTTGGAAACCCATTCAGGGAATATTTGTTCACATTTTTGTTGAACGCAGTTGGTTTTTACCGTCCTGTATTGAAACATTTCCTTTTATCAATAGTGCAATTTATAAACAATGTTTTGTGAGTAGAATAAAATTGCCAATGGTAAACTTAATTGCTTTTTCGACGTTACTTTACCAGCTAACTAAAAATAGGAAAGCCTTGAACCCCTTCCACTGAATTTAGTTAATATTAAGGCTCTTTTACAGGGAGTGCAGTGGAGCTGACGCTGAAATCATTAAGTATTTGGTTATATCATCGCTAGTCTCACTGAACTCTTTTGAATTCTACATGTCATGTGTAGTCTGGCGTCTCCTTACCAGCAACAGGTCCCAGGTTCAAACTAGTCAATTCCCTAAAAAACACGCTCAGAGCGTCGTTGCGCGAAAATGGTAAAGAGACACGACTTAGAACAGACAGACACCACGCAGAATGTTAGGAATATGGTTGCCAAGGAGTGGAAGGAAGCCAGTGTGCACTCTGTTTGCATACCTGGGGGGAGTCATTCCGGATGTGGAAAGGGTGCTTCTGGATGCCATGAAGAGTATAGGATGCAGCCCAAGGCGAATGGTGGCTCATGTCGGAGATTCTTACTTGCCAGATTAAGGCGGAGCTCACCATCTGCAGCATCGTCGATAGAACCGACTGTGGTCCTTCGGTGCAGAGCCTAGTGGAGGGTCTGAATCAGAGACTCAGGCGGTTCTGTAGGCTGCAGATGCCTTGACTTGCGCTGTCGGGTGGTGGGTTTCCGGGTTCCGCTTCATAGGAGTCCACTACTCACAGGAAGCGGCTATACAGGTAGCGGGGGCTGTGTGGAAGGGACTGGGCGGATTTGTAGGTTAGAGGGTCTCAGGGAACCATAGAAAGGGCAGCCGTCTAAAAGGGCACAGGTAAAACACAATAAGTTAGTTGTAGAAACGATCGATGGTGTCGTTGAACATTGTCGTAGCTGTGATTGGAAAGAACTAGAGCTCCAAGCTCTAATAGAAAGCACTAAAGATCAAGCAGTTACAGGTACAGAAAGCCGATAAGTTTTCAAACGATCTAACAGTGTTCAGAAAGGATAGATGAAATATAGTTGGTGGTGGAGTATTTACTGCTGTCAGAAGTAGTTTGCCTTGTAGTAGATAGCCCCTGCGAGATGGGTCGCCAACTCAGGTCGCGTATGTACACAGCAATCTCAGTTCCTACCCATTAGCGCAGTCGCTTCTGTTTGAAGCTCGTCAAAATATGTAACAAACGAACTATGTACTCAGCTTATTAGCAGCAGGAGTTAGAAATGGTCTCTCACTAACGGTCTAAGCGACATTAACAAAAAAAAAAGCTTATATGGGTAGAGGTTATACTTGACAATTCAACTAAATTACACTACTGGCGATTAAAATTACCACACTACGAAGACGACGTGCTATAGAAGAGAAATTTAACCGTCAGGTAGAAGATGCTGTGGTATGCAAATGATTTGCTTTACAGAGCATTCACACAAGGTTGGCGCCGGTGGCGACACCTACAACGTGCTGACTTGAGGAAAGTTTCCAACCGATTTCTCATACACAAACAGCAGTTGACCGGCGTTGCCTGGTGAAACGTTGTTGTCATGCCTGGTGTAAGGAGGAGAAATGCGTACCATCACGTTTCCGACTTTGATAAAGGTCGGATTGTAACCTATCGCGATTTCGGTTTAACGTATCGCGACATTGCTGCTCACGTTGGTCGAGATCCAATGACTTAGCAGAATATGGAATCGGTGGGTTCAGGAGGGTAACACGGAACGCCGTGCTGGATCCCAACGGCCTCGTACCACTAGCAGTCGAGATGACAGGCATCTTATCGGCATGGCTGTAACGGATGGTGCAGCCACGTCTCGATCCCCAACAGATGGGGATGTTTGCAAAACGACAACCATCTGCACGAACAGTTCGTCGACGTTTGCAGCAGCATGGACTATCAGCTCGGAGACCCTGGCTGAGCTTACCCTTGACGCTGCATCGCAGCCAGGAGCGCCTGCGATTGTGTACTCAACGACGAACCTGGGTGCACGAATGGCAAAACGTTATTTTTTCGGGTGAATCCAGATTCTTTTTACAGCATCATGATGGTCGCATCCGTGTTTGGCGACATCGCGGTGAACGCACATCGGAAGTGTGTGTTCGTCATCACCATACTGGCGCATCACCCGGCGTGATGGTATGGGGTGCCATTGGTTACACGTCTCGGTCACCTCTTGTTCGCATTGACGGCACTTTGAACAGTGGACGTTACATTTCAGATGTGTTACGACCCGTGGTTCTACCCTTCATCCGATCCCTGCGCAACCGTACATTTCAGAAGGATAATGCACGACCGCATGTTGCAGGTCCTGTAGGGGACTTCCTGCATACAGAAAATGTTCGACTGCTGCCCTGGCCAGCACATTCTCCAGATGTGAAAACGTCTGGTTAGTTGTGGCCGAGCAACTGGCCCGTCACAATACGCCAGTAACTACTCTTGATTAACGGTGGTATCGTGTTGAAGCTGCATGGGCAGCTGTACCTGTACACGCCATCCAAGCCCTGTTTGACTCAATGCCCAGGCGTATGAAGGCCGTTATTACGGCCAGAGGTGGTTGTTCTGATTTCTCAGGATCTATGCACCCAAACTGCGAGAAAATCTAATCACATGTCAGTTCTAGTATAATATATTTGTCCAATGAATACCCGTTTATCATCTGCATTTCTACTTGGTGTAGCAATTTTAATGGCCAGTAGTGCATTAGTAAGATCGTTCTACCGACCCTCCCCCCCCCCCCCCCCCCCCCCGACTCAGAAGATATAGTTATTGAACAGTTTAAAGAAAACTTGAGTTTCATTTCAAATAGGTACCCCACTCATACAGTTTAGTCGATGGTAACTTCAGTCTAGCCTCGAGATTCTGGAAAAATTATACTTTAAAGCCGGCGTCAGGCATAAAACGTCATCCGAAATTGTGATTAACGATTTCTCAGAAAATTATTTTGAACAATTAGTTCATGAGCCCACTCGAAGCGTAAATGGTTGCGAAAGCATACTTGACCTCTTAGCAACAAATATCTCTGGCCAAATAGGGAGTATCGTGACGAATACAGGGATTAGTGACCACAAGGCGGTTGCTGCTAGGCTGAATACCCTAACACCTACAACCATCAAAAAGAAACGCAAAGTAGATCTATTTTTTTAAAAAAAATTGATAAATATGCTCTTAACGTCGTTCTAAGAGACGGTTTCCATTCCTTCCGATATGATCACGTAAGCATAGAAAAGATGCGGATTGATTTCGAGGAGATAGTATCGACAGTAATTGAGCGATATATATACCACATAAATTAACAAGTGATGGTACAGACCCCCCATGGCACACAAAACGGGTCAGATCGCTGTTGCAGAAGCAGCGAAAAAATCATGCCAAAATTTTACAGAAGTTCGAAATATAGCGCGTACTTCAATGCGAGATGCTGTTAACAATTTCCAAAATGAAACGCTGTCTCAAAATGTGGTAGAAAACCTCCAAGAGATTCTGGTCATACCTAAAGCACACGAGTGGCAAGACGCAATCAATATCTTCACTGCGCGATACCAACGATGAAGTCACTGACGACAGTGCCACTAAAGCAGAGTTTTTAAACACTATTTTCCGAAACTCCTTCACCAAAGAAGACGAAGTAAATATTCCTGAATACCAATCAACAACTACTGCCAAGATGAGAAACATAGTAGATATCATCGGTGTAGCAAAGCAGCTTAAATCACTTAATAAAGACAAGGCCTCAGGTCCAGATTGTATACCAGTCAGGTTGCTCTGAGTATGTTGATACAATAGCTTCATATTTAGCAACTATATATAGCCGCTCACTCAAGTCACGCCAATAGCCAAAAAGGGAAGTAGGAGTAGTCCGCTTAATTACAGGCCAATATCACTAACGTCGATTTGCAGTAGGGTTTTGGAACCTATACTATACTCGAACATTATAAAGTACCTCGAAGAAAGAGATTTATTGACACACGGTCAGCACGGATACAGAAAATATCATTCTAGCTCTTTATAGTCATGAACTAATAAGTGCTATAGATAGAGGATGTCAAATTGATCCCATATTTTTAGGTTTCCAGAAGGCTTTCGACACAGTTCCTGACAAGCGTCTTCTAACCAACTGGGATATCGCCTCAGTTGTGCTGCAAGATTCGAGATTTCCTATCAGAAAGGTCACAGTTTGTAGTAATAGACGGGAAGTCATCGAGTAAGACAGAAGTAATATCCGCGTTCCCCAAAGACGTGTTATAGGTCCTCTATTGTTACTGATCTGTATTAACGATAAAGGAAACAATGTTAGTAGCCGTCTTAGATTGTTTGGAGATTCATCTGTCATTTACAGTCTTGTAAAGTCATCAGATGACCAAAACGAATTGCAAAATGATTTAGGTAAGATACCTGTATGGTGAGAAAAGTCGCAATTGATCCTGAATAAAGAAAGGTGTGAAGTTATTCATATTATTACTAAAATAAATCCACTAAATTTCAATTACGCGATAAGTCGCACAAATCTGAAGGCTGTAAATTCAAGTAAATGCTTACTAACCTAAATTGGAACGATCAGATAGATAATGTTTTGGGTAGAGCAAACCAAAGACTGCGATTCATTGGCAGAACACTTACAAGATGTTACAGGTCTACTAAAGAGACGGCTTATACCACGCTTGTCCTCCCTATCCTGGAGTATTGGTGTGTGGTATAGGATCGGCATTACGTGAGACTGACGGATGACATTGAAAAAGTTCAAGGAACGGCGGTTCGTTTTGTACTATCGAGAAATAGGGGAGATAGTGCCGCAGAAATTCGTGAATTGGAATGGCAATCATTAAAACAAAGGCGTTTTCCGCTGCGACGGGGTCTTCTCATTAAATTTCGATTATCAGTTTTGTCCTCCGATTGCGAAAACATTCTGTTGCCACTCACCTACATAGGGAGAAATGATCAAGATAAAATAAGAGAAATCAGGGCTCGCACAGAAAAATTTAAGTGCTCGTTTTTCCCGCGTGCCGTTCGAGAGTGGAACGGTAGAGAGACAGCATGAAGCTGGTTCATTGAGCCCTTTGCCAGGCACTTTATTGTGAAGCAGAGTAATCACGTAGCTGCAGATACATAACGTTACATTGAACAATTCAATGCAAAAATACTTGCCATTCAAAACAGATTCGAGCCGTTTCGGAATGGATGAAAACAGATACTTCCTGAATGAGTTTTTCACTCTGCAGCGGAGTGTGCGCTGATATGAAACTTCCTGGCAGATTAAAACTGTGTGCCTGACCGAGACTCGAACTCGGTACCTGAGGGAATATTATACCATTCTTCTTGGGAAGTAGTGACAAGCTCAGATGACAATGGTGTACACACAATTGACTAACTAAAAATAGGATGTTCATATTCATAGGATGTGTATATTAGTACGTTCTGCAGAAATAAACATTTGAACGATGTCAGCCCACTGGTTCGAGGTCAATACGGACATCGCGGTGCAACACCAGCTATCGGTGAAATGTGCCTTCGTCTCTTGTTGTCGCTACAAATTGATGATAATGGACCAGTGCGACCCGAGCAGGAGCGCGCGGTGCCTGCAGACGTATGAGCGAACAGTGCCGTCAAATCAGTAAGATGGAAAGAGGCCCCGTTATTGTCAAGAGAGAACGTGCTGCATCCATCAGCGAAGTTGCTGCTCGTATGGGACGAAGTGTTTCGGCAGTGCAACGGGTGTAGGTGGAAGGCCGTAGAGCACGACAAGGTGAGTCAGATGGCGTCACCGAAACTTCCCGTCGAGGAGCTCGACACCCCATCCGAATGGCATCGCAGGACAGATATGCGAACTTCTCGGCTCTGGCGTAGCAGTGGAACAGTGTAACACACGCTACGTCGAGGATGACGGACGGTCGCCGTTCATCACGCCACGACTTACATCCACTTCGTCCACCTCTCCGCCTAACTTTGACGAAGTGCGCAGACATGCTGGGCGGCAGTGGTGTATGGACCGACGTCACCGGGTACAGGAATGGCGTCAGATGGTGTTTTAGGAAGACTCCAGATTCTGTTTGTCTGAGAATGATAGCCGCATTTCGTTTCGAGACAGACAGGGGGAGTGGCATCCCAGTGACTGCATTCTCGCGATACGTACAGCGTCAACTCAAGATGTTACGGAGTGGGGTGCTATTGGGTACAACCACAACCACAAACCACAGCTGGTGCCTGCCCAGGGCACTGTGACCGGTGTGGCCTACGTGAATGGCAGTCTGTGACCCGTGGCCATACCTCTCCTGCACAAATCCTAGGCGCTACTTTCCAACAAGATAGTGCACGACCAGATGTTGCTTCACGAACACGTGCCTACTTGCTGTCAGACGTAGTCAGCCTTTTGTCCTGGCAAGCCAGTTGACCAGGCTCGTGACCAATCGAAAATTTGTGGGGTATGGTGAAACGACGCGTGCAGCGCTGAGACGCAACGCAAGACACCACAGATGAACTTTGGAACCAGGTGAATGTATCGTGGATGGATATATTCGCGCCTTACACGTGTCGGTCCCACCAGTCACAGAAGAGGTCATCATGACCAGTGGCGGACTCTCTGCGTACTAGGCGACGGGACACATGCTGAACCGAGGTGACTCAAGTGCTAATCATTTCTGCAGAACATACTAATGTACATGTCCTGTCGATAGGAACGTCCTATCTAGTCGTTCAAGGTGTTTTGTTTTTTTGTGAACACGAGTGAGTATAACAATCATGCACCTTTCTCTGGAAAGTATACCACAAAGGCTAAACAACACGCTGCCTACATCTCAGGCTTTGGATGGCGTATGCTAGACGTAAACTAAAGATCGGAGACAGTGTGAAAAATCTGCCAGCCGAGCGGTTCTAGGCCCTTCAGTCTGGTACTGCGCGACCGCTACGGTCGCAGGTTCGAATCCTGCCTCGGGCATGGATGTGTGTGATGTCCTTAGGTTAGTTAGGTTTAACTAGTTCTAAGTTATAGGGGACTGATGACCAGATGTTAAGTCCCATAGTGCTCAGAGCCATTTGAACCACTTTTAGTGTGAAAAATCTCTCATCTCATCAAATGACTTCCCTGCTTTGCTCCATTGTCCAGTTCTCCTGTTACGGCATCTGCATCACAGATAAGTGGCTTTGGAATTTAGAGCTCACACTTCTTTTGCCGGCGTTTGGAGCACCCTCGATGTTCTGGTGCTGCCAGGGCTTGCGAGTGCAACATCCAGTTCTCCAGTTACCTTTGACGATACAATGTTACTTATAATCCGTCTTGATTGCAAAAATGTTTATTCACATGACCGGTTTCGGTTCCTCTAGATGCATCTTCAGATCTGCAATTTCGGGGCAACTGAGATTGCAGATTGAAAGATGGTTCTAGAGCAACCGAAACCGGTCATGTGTATAAATATTTTTGAAGCCAAGACGGATCATAAGTAACATTGAATAACCAGTGATTGCGGTATCCCTTTGGACATTGTCTGTTTCTGCAAACTTTTGAGGGTGTCGTACTCTGTTGTTAGTCATCTTCCCCTTCACTGATCGTCTGTCACAAACACTGCACCATAGCTAAGATGGCGAGGGGCCGGGTCCGATTCCCGGCTGGGTTGGAGATTTTCTCTGCTCAGGGACTGGGTGTTTGTGTCGTCATCATCATCATCATCATCATCATCCTCATCCTCACATCCTCCTCATCGACACACAAGTCGCCGAAATGGCGTCACCTCAAAAGACCTGCACCAGGTGATGTCTACCCGCTGGGAGGCCCTCGTCACATATTTCACCAACACACAGGTTCGTCCGCGGATGATTTTTCCCGTATCTCCAAATACCGTGCAAAGCTTCGATATGAGACATCTAGTATTTCGGCTACTGTGGTTACCAAAGCGCCTACCGCACGACCACCAACAGTTTGCCCAACGTGGAGTATATTTACCTTAAACACAATGCACGCACAAATGCACAGAACGCTGTTGTGTCCACAGTTGACTAATGAGAATGATCCATTAGGGAACAAGGTCATCATCCCGCTTTACGTAACCCGAGCCTTCTATTCCAGTAAATTAAACATGTGCTGCCCATGGACAGTCAGCTCAGCGCGTTGTGCAGGCTCGCCTGGCGTCGGCGGTTATGTTCCACGATGCACCTCTCGGGATGTTTGCAACTCCTGAATGAGTGACCATTCGAAGTGGTTTCAAGTGCAACAGCCAACAAAACAAACTAAAGTCTAGGAAAATCAGTCGCCAGACTTGAGATTCATTGGGAGATTCTGGGGAAATGTAATTCATCCACCAAAAAACCGCCTTGATAACACCTAATTGCCTGATTGCGGAGTATTATTCATCAGTCCGGAACATTAACAAATAAGATTAATAAAAGAGACACAAGGTCCAACGAAGAGCTGCGCGTTTCGTCACGGGGCCGTTGCCTCTGTGGGGGCAGGTGGTCAACACTCCCGTTGCAGACGCTGCACGAGAGGCGCTGTGAATAACCGGAAGGTTTGCCGTCGGCGCTTAGCGTGCTTCTTCCAAGGGAGTCCAACACCGTATTTCTTCTCCTCACCAACTCTTCGCGAAGGAACCGTGAGGAATCGGAGTTAACAAGAAACTTCACGCGAGAATCGTGGTTCTGAAGTTGCTTTCGCGTGTGGAACAGGGAAGAGGGGGGAAAAGATATTGGAGGCAAAAGAACTCTCCACCACACGCTGTAAGGTGACTGTGGAGTACAATGCGTATACAGACGGATGTGTACCACATTTTGGTTCTCAATTTTGTTACATCGTATCCCTACTTGTTATTTCAATGTAGCGTCGGGATCCAGCAGCCTTGTGTAAGATTTGTTAGTATAATCTGTCGGGAATTATTTTTCCGTACCGGCTTTTATCTTGCTTAATTTAATGGAATACAAAAGCGGGGTGATATAGTTGTTCCGTAATGGATCATTACCATTACTAATCAGACACATTACACGTTTTTTGTCCGTCGACTAACCACACAGTTTCCTCACAAATGACTCTTCTCCTGCTACCCTAAATTTTTTCTAATGTATTATCAAACTGTTAACAGAGAATGGCTCGCTCAGACTACAGATTTTTTATCGTGCAGTATATTTTCACATTACTCAAATGCAGTGACTGTTATGTAGGGAATGAACACTCCTCTTTTATGTTTTTGTGTTCTGAGTTTTACTAATTACAAATACCTTTTCAGGAATGTAAGCCGACAAAATGTCTGAGGTTTTCCTACAAGATGCACGACAAGAAAATGCTTTTCTCGTTCAAAGGAGGGTCGTTCTGACATCAGTAAATCTCCAAGTTGAAGAGGACTTCGGGGTTTAAGGGCGTTTAAGCGCATTAATCCACAACGATCCACGACAGTGTACCCGATATCTGGCAAATGTGATGAACTGTGATCGTTCCACCATCGTGCGACTTTTGCACGGAACGGGGAAGGTTCCAAAATTGGGTGTGCAGCTACTGCATGCTCTAAGCCAAAATCAAAGTAATGAGTGGATGACCGTATGTGAATCTGCTCGCTTGCGATGAATGCGCTAGTGAACAACACCTATCATTCCTATCTTGCATGGTTACTGGTGACGAGAAACGGTGTCTTTATGCTACGATAACGAAACGAAAGGAACGGCTGAGCCCAAAAGCAGCAGAAACTACCTGCACGAAGACCAGCTGGCGTCCACAGAAGATAATGTCACGCATCTGGCGGGAGAGCGGCCGTGTCCTGTACTGAGAGATGTGACAGTCACTCCACGATAGCGGCTGCACGCATTGTGCTGCACTCACGAGTAACACCGCATCGCACACAGGTCATCCCGCACACATGTTGTCACTTGACCTTACACCCTCCGATTTTCACCTTTTCCCGTCTCTATCAAAGAATCAAGAAACTTCCTTTCCGGTTGGAAATGCACTCCAGCCATGGTCCGAAGAGTTATTCGCTTCAAAACACGTGATTTCTGCACTCAAAAAATCTAAACGTTATCCCTTCATGGGATCTGGAAAAGCTGAAAGAAACTGAGGTTGTACAGAGTTTCAGGGAGAGCATAAGGGAACAATTGACAGCAATGGGGGAAAGAAACACAGTAGAAGAAGAATGGGTAGCTCTGAGGGATGAAGTAGTGAAGGCAGCAGAGGATAAAGTAGTAAAAAGACGAGGGCTAGTAGAAATCCTTGAGTAACAGAAGAAATACTGAATTTAATTGATGAAAGGAGAAAATATAAAAATGGAGTAAATGAAGCAGGCAAAAAGGAAAACAAACGTCTCAAAAATGAGATCGACAGGAAGTGCAAAATGGCTAAGCAGGGATGGCTAGAGGACAAATGTAAGGATGTAGAAGCTTATCTCACTAGGGGTAAGATAGATAGCATTTGTTTCTAGCATTTGTGGACTTAGAGAAAGTTTTTGACAATGTTGACTGGAATACTCTCTTTCAAATTCTAAAGGTGGCAGGGGTAAAATACAGGGAGAGAAAGGCTATTTACAATTTGTACAGAAACCAGATGGCAGTTACAAGAGTCGAGGGACATGAAAGGGAAGCAGTGGTTGGGAATGGGGTGAGACAGGGTTGTAGCCTCTCCCCGATGTTATTCAATCTGTATATTGAGGAAGCAGTAAAGGAAACAAAAGATAAATTCGCAGTAGGTATTAAAATTCATGGAGAAGAAATAAAAACTTTGACGTCCGCCGATGACATTGTAATTCTGTCAAAGACGGCAAAGGACTTGGAAGAGCAGTTGAATGGAATGGACAGTGTCTTGAAAGGAGGATATAAGATGAACATCAACAAAAGCAAAACGAGGATAATGGAATGTAGTCAAATTAAATCGGGTGATGCTGAGGGAATTAGATTAGGAAATGAGACGCTTAAAGTAGGAAAGGAGTTTTGCTATTTAGGAAGTAAAATAACTGATGATGGTCGAAGTAGAGAGGATATAAAATGTAGACTGGCAATGGAAAGGAAAGCGTTTCTAAATAAGAGAAATTAGTTAACATCGAATATAGATTTATGTATCAGGAAGTCGTTTCTGAAAGTATTTGTTTGGATTGTAGCCATGTATGGAAGTGAAACATGGACGATAAATAGTTTGGACAAGAAGAGAATAGAGGCTTTGGAAATGCGGTGCTACAGAAGAATGCTGAAGATGAGGTGGATAGATCACGTAACTAATGAGGACGTATAGAATAGGATTGGGGAGAAGAGAAGTTTGTGGCGCAACTTGACTAGAAGAAGGGATCGGGTGGTAGGACATGTTTTGAGGCATCATGAGATCACAAATTTAGCATTGGAGGGCAGCGTGGAGGGTAAAAATCGTAGAGGGAGACCAAGAGATGAATACACTAAGCAGATTCAGAAGGATGTAGGTTGCAATAGGTACTGGGAGATGAAGAAGCTTGCACAGGATAGAGTAGCATGGAGAGCTGCATCAAAACACTCTCAGGACTGAAGACAACAACAACAACATCCCTTTCGTTGGACGACTGTTGTAAACAGTGTACGAGAATATTATTGATGACTAAAATCTCCATTATTTGTATTTGTTGTGTTTGTCAAACTCAAAGGAATACGTTACGAACTTACGCAATAATCACCATATATTCGGATGGTCAGATTTGTAAACCACTTTCAGACAAATAAAATTGCTCATGTAAAGAGTTCATAAAATGTTTTTGCATCAGTTATTAACTCCAAATGCCTGTGATGTGACGATAACATATTCTTTTTTTTTCTGAGTGTGCCACTCAGGTAAATTCCCGAATGTGTTGGCCATGTAGTGGGAATAGTATTCAGAGCATAAACTTTCTAGCCCATTCAACAAAAAACTTACCGTCACAGCGCATGCACTGGCAGAGCATCACGATGAAATAAGAGCAATCACGGCTGGCAAGAAAACATTTACGTGTTAGCATTTCCCACGTGCTATTTTAGAATGGAGCAGTCACGAAATACTAGGATAGTGTTTGTGTGAACCGCCTGCCAAGTACGGAACTGTGAATTGTGGAGTTGTCATGAAGACGAAAACGGCGGTGTTTGATACCGAGTACGAAACGAAACTTGGCTGTAGCATGTAACCAAACTTCCTAATAACTTTTCAGCTTCTGGTGAAAATCGTGTTACCTCACCGTTGTATCACCCAGACTAGGAACAGCATTAGGTCTATAAGATCTGAGATACTGGAACTTCGCGCTACTGAATATAGAACGGCATCAGTTCATCGCTTAACTGCTATGGTTCTCATCAAACGAGGAAAATACACTCATTTCTGTTGTATGTGCGACGTGTGTTGTGTTGGTGAAACCTGCAGTGCAGGTGACATCGCGTCGTGTCAGTTTATAAGAGGGCCGTACCACGAAGTGTTGATTGAATCATCATCATCATCATCATCATCATTATTATTAAGTACCCTTGCATAAAGTATAGTGTTCGTTTGCAGACAAAATGGAAGTGAAGTGGAAGTAGTAGAGTCTAATAAGCAGACCTTATTTGAGAAATCATCACTGTTAGAGAAAAAGTCGTTGATTAACGTTGTTACTAACAAATTTTAAACGTCTTGACTGACGTTGCTAACTCAAACTTTTAGACAATATTGAAAGAAACTTTCGGGCAAACATAGCCTAGATATTTTGAATACTTAAGATATACAAATTCTGTGTATTTTAGCAAGCGTAGACTTACTTTCAGGAGGATGTAGTGGGGTACACACACAGACAGACACACTCTCTCTCTCTCTCTCTCTCTCTCTCTCTCTCTCTCTCTCTCTCTCTCTCTCTCTACTGCAAGTCTTTAACAGAAAAGACTCAACACAAATGCCGCGCGTTTCCACTTGATGTAAAACAGATATTTGCCACTGTCGCAGAGAACAACACTTCTGCTTATAGCTGACTAGTACGGAAGCACAGCCAAGCGTCAGAGGGCGTTTAACTTTATAAACTTTGTTGCATCAGTTCTCACTAACAACACAAGCGCTTCCAGATCTGGGCTGCTGTCTCAGTCGCTGCGGCCTGACGTGACGATCTTGGAGCAGCGGCGGTGTGTGGAACCTCGTGAGGGCGTGTCCTCGGACGGCTCCCTCGTGGCTGCGACTGCAGCGACGGTCTTAAGCTAGAGTCAAGTAGCAGCTGTACGCTGGGACCTGTCTGCAGTAATATGTAAAGGGAAAATGTTACCAAGACTCTTGAAAATTTCTTGATCCAATTCCTTAAAATTTTTACTCGGTGCTATATATTCGGGCAGACAGAAGCAGTAAATATTTTAATACATAAAACATGCAAAGGACAAACATTCTTGGCAAAAATCTCGAAAAGGTCTACACCGATTTATTTCGGATTTTTAGATGACAGTCTAATAAACATTGAGATAGCATTCACTATCTTTTTTAAATAACTATGTACAGGTTTCCTGTTAAAATCGACTGCGTGAGAGAAAGTACCATGCTGTGGAAACGTATGGTTTCATTTTCTTCATTACGAGTGGTTTTAACAGAAAATAAAACGTTATGTATGGTATGTCGGTTTACGATTAGAACACTATTAGATTATCGTCCAACACTCTGTAAACCTGCCCTTCTGCTCTCTCTCTCTCTCTCTCTCTCTCTCTCTCTCTCTCTATCTATCTATCTATCTCACACTCTCACTCTCAATCACTCAAACACACACACACACACACACACACACAGACAGAGAGAGAGAGAGAGAGAGAGAGAGAGAGAGAGAGAGAGAGAGAGAGAGAAGTCTGACGCATCCGGCTTATTTTGTTGTTTGGCCATGAACAACAATGCAACCGAGTGAGGTGGCGCATTGGTTAGCTCACTGGACTCGCTTTCGGGAGGATGACGGATCAAACACACGTCCGGCCATCCAGATTTAGGTTTTCTATGATTTCTCTAAACCGCTGCATGAAAATGCTGGGATGGTTCCCATGAAAGGGCTCCACCGATTTCTTTCCCCATCTTTGACACAGTTCGAGCTCGTGCTCCGTCTCTAATGACCTCAATGTCGACGGGAAGTTAATCCAATCTTCTTTCCTTCCTTCCTTAAAAGAAAATAAGTAAACATTGTGCAGAGGTTTAGTTTGTTATTCGTGAAGTTGCAAACAAAATATCTCAAACGTAAATGAAGTGTAAAGTTCACTTTCCTCCAAAATCTTCATTGTACGTCCGTTAGCTATTTTGTGCATCATTTTTAAGTCATTTTCAATTTTTTCTGTTAATGTTCTTCGCTTTTTGCATGAAAGTAAGTTGTGAATTGGTTGAATTCGCAGTGTCTTTTTTTTTTTTAATCTAATTCCGAAATTTCTGCTTGTTATTCGATATAAAGTTTATTGCAATCGTCACAAGAAAGTTTCCAGACGGCTGCGACGGAAAAAGTGGAGATACTGCTTTTTGCTGACGGTATTTTGGCCCTTCAAGTTATTAATTTTGTTTTTGATTTCACAAACAACTTGTTGATCTTTCCATACATTTGGCGTATGTATGGTGTTGCGACATAGACAGGTTTATTTGTAATTTTCTCTGTTCAATGTTACTCCTCTACCTATGCCATCCGTTTCTGGTATTGTATGTTATTCATACGTATTGTGGGGCTGAATACATTTCTTTGAGCTGTGTATGACAGCACTTTTATTTCATTTTGTATCCCATTGTTAACAAAGGTAAATTTAAAATTCCATTAATCATTGATTTGAAATATGCATAGTTATGCGAATTTGGGTGACAATTTTTATTTATGATAATGTGGATCATAATAGCTTTTATATGTATTTGGAATAGGTGGTGACTACTGTTACTTACTTTCAGGTCTAAAAAGTTTCTAGATAACTTTTTTCATAGATGTCATAAAAAGAAGCCTTCTACATAACAGAAATGTTATTGAAACTTACGAATTAATAAATCTATTCCAACGTACATCATCTCAAAACTGTTCTGAACTTGAGTAAAATTTACACACAGTCAGATCGAGCAGCTATGGTAAATTGTATCACATGCACCATAACAGTCGTGTTTCTGATTAGTTTGGTAGATAAACTCAATTCAAACTGCCCATTTCTAAGTAAAATTATCGATTACACAGATATGTCGATACACTACTACCAGTACACGGAGGTGACAAAGACATAAAAAAGAGCCATCGGCAAGCAAACAAATTGCACCCTAACACAAAGTTTACTGTAGGAATGGAAAAAACAAATCAATAAACCAAAAATAAGCAACAAGTGCCACTACCAATTCGAAATACATATAGAAGCTACTACGACTGCCACCATAAATAAAATTCTTATAACGCGGATTTTTGCAAAAGTATGAATATTTCAATTCAACGATTAATAGAATTTTAAATTTACCTATCGATAATACTGCGATTCAACATGAGATGAAAACGCTAGAATAGATACCCAACGAAATGATTTCAACTCCAAAATAGTGTTAAAATTGTAGGAACATCAGCATGAAGTGCTGCATCTACGAATTGTTATAAAATGGTGTAGCCTGGAAACACGTTTACGCAGAATACGCGTTTTGGTGTTAGTGAAGAGCTTGTGGAGCAATATTAGGACCCAAAGTGAGACAAATACATTCAGCGGAATATAAGTGAGAAATGTTCCAGGGGAGCAGCTCCTTGACGCCTGTACTGTGGGACAGAGAACCTGGCGGCGGCTCCACTGTGCCCTGGGGAACATTCTCGAGGGCGCCGTGGATCCAGTGGAGCCTGTTCAAGGCACCGCGACGGCCAGTCGTTTCAAACCACTCACACCTCTTCATGGCGGTCGTGTTTCCCGACGACAGTGGCAAGTTTAGCAGGATAACGGCCCGTGTCACATGGCCGAGAGTGTGGTCGAGTGGTTGGAGGAACAGTGGAGAGTTCCAACTGATATGAGGCCTCCGCCATGTGCCAGATCCGAACCCGACTGAACACCTCTGGGATGTAATTGAACGTGACATCAGAGGTCATCGCCTCTTCCCTGGAATTATTGCGAATTTAGAGACCTGAGTGTGGAGATGTGCCAGCTGCCTCCAGCGACCTGCCAAGCTCTCACTGCTTCCATGCCACCACACGCCTATGGTACAGAATTGAATGTTAACCGTGCCAAACGTGCCCATCATGTTTGAAACAGGTAGGCGGATCACGAAATTGATGACAGGTTAATTACAACCCTGTCAATTAAATCATCAGTTTCTTGGAAAGAAAGCGCGTAGACGATCACTTAGTACGTAACACATGTTGCGCGGGATTAGCCGAGCGCTCGGGCGCTGCAGTCATGGACTGTGCGGCTGGACCCTGCGGAGGTTCGAGTCCTCCCTCAGCCATGGCTGTGTGCCATTGTCGTTAGGATAATTTAGGTTTGGTAGTGTGTAAGCTTAGGGACTGATGACCTTATCAGTTAAGTCCCATACGATTTCACATACATTTGAACATTTTTGAAATTAACACATGACTACGCTATTGTCACATTTAAATGAAATGTTCTTGTGTTACAAAACTGAAAATTTGACATCGTCTTAAGATTTTTGTTTGCATAATGTGTTCACCTGACTTCCATAACAAAAAGCTTCCCACGTGTTGAAAATTAGATAAACGGGTCAAGAAAAACAATATCGTAAACTGTCCATGCAGTATATTAATAATTTGTAGCTGTAAACAAAAGGTAAACCTAGTGCAACTCTTCAAGAAGTCAGTGATACCAGTCTCATGTGTGTACACTGAATAATTTGAGACGCTGACCGAGTCGAACCAAGTATGAGAGTAACCATTCGTTCCGTGTGGGACAACGTATTTGCTTGTGCCGAAGTGCCAACGCTAGAATAATAAATTTTGCTCTTTAACGGAGGCCAGGCGCTATGAAATGTACTTACCAATATTCTATTCTCCTTGCTTCATTAAAAGTGACAATGTGAATACATCTCTATTTCTGGTATCAACAATCCAGGTTATGTACTAAAACATATTTAGGTGAAAAACTGACAGACCCCTGCCTGTGACGATGTTTCTAGACAAGCCTATTTAATAATCACAGACCGTGCTATTCGCAATTAGTTATACATTTTACACTGGTATAGAATTTAATGATCTGTCGGAACTGAAATGTCTTCCTCGTATTGATGAACTTATTCTGATTTTTATGGAGGAAATTGATTTGCAAGGATTAGTTAATAAATTGTGTAGAAAATGATACAACCGTAATTTCAAAACTGTGGATTATAAAGCTAAAGCCCAGGCCTTAGTACAGATTAAAAAAAAACAGTCAATACGGAATAAAATTGACAATAACCTAATAGAACAAGTCATACATAATTCAATTTTCTGGTCTGTGGGATAAAGTGCGATTGTGGGAGGCACACAATGTAAAATCAATAACTTCAGTCGTTTCTGCCGAAAAAAAGAATCAGGAGATACCTTAAAAATAAAAAAGAATTATACTTGCTAAGAATTAAACTTTTAGTTACTGTAGTTCTAAAAGCACTTTTGTATGGATGTGAACTGTAAATGGTATACAAGAAGAAAATAATAAATTTGCAGAGAACGGACGCGGCATTACCAAGAAACGCAACGCGGTGTAAAAGAACGGACAAAACTAGAAAACGGAGCATATGCAGTATGAGAGAAAAATTAGACGAGCATGTGAGTGGACTGAATGTCTGCAGGGAGTGGGTCGTGAAAAATTACGTGTAACATTCAGAAGACCAAGGAGAGGATGGGAACAGCAAAGGGCCTAAAGCAGAATATGAAGAAGAGAAGAGAAAAAAGTAGATGAAAGAATTTGTCTTAAAATATGTTTTCGTGTTAGCCGATCTCGCTTCCTGAATTCTCTGATAAGCAGGAGGAAGTCGATTTGGAAATTTGTGGTAAAAGCCCGTGGGACCAAGCTGTTGCTGCCATTGGTCTCTAAGCTTACACACTACTTAATCTAACTTATACTTACGCTAAGGGCAACACATATGCAGATTATTACGAAGGTAGTGCAGACACGTGGCATCGAGGCAGTAATTTTTCTCTTTATTGTTGTCAGATATTACGGTAACGCAGATTATGAATGCATAACAACATTCGCAACGGAAATGAAAATACGTTTGTAGAAATTGGACCACTAAGAATTCAAGGAGGCGTTTTGCAACACTCCCCTTGCGAAGGAAGGCCGGTCACATAACCTATCGGTGACAGACGTCTGAACTCGGCGGCGTTGACGGAGCACACACGCACGTCCGTCGCTTCTCGCTGAAGGTACCTGAGTCTTGCAGATGACTCTGTCTCCTCTGCACAGTAGAAGCGCTCAGGACGTCGATGAATGGTTGTAGCGGAGTGAAACGACGTCAGGTTAACAGGGGTTAGTGGTTCGATAACAGTGCGCGTGTTTCTTTTAATTTTAATAATTCCCCTTGTGGTGGTTTACAAAAAAACGTTTACACAATCACTTATCCACCTGCCACGTATGTTAATTACAATGGTCTTGCACTGACGTATTGCGCAAAAGGCATTTAGCGAACTCTAAACAGAGCCACAGTTTGACAGGCATATTCCACCGTGATCAGTGGTATCTACGCCCACAGTACATCCACAGTACATCCACCCGCTGCAGTCTGCTCGTACTTTCAGTGACAGCTTTCAGGTGTGTTCAACATAACTGAAGTCCACCACAGAGTAACAGACACTGGTCGTGATTTATGCAACTGAAAGTCCGAAAGAAAAATGTTTTTGGAAGTGTACTAAATTTCGTCCATCATGTGAAGGTAGGATACAGTTGGGAGGTTGAATACTGAAGTTGGGTTTTCTCGTTGGTGCTCCAGAAAATGATGATGTGGGAAAAAGAAATCGGTAACATTTCTCCTCCACTGTTATTTCATCTTTCTCGTCCCAGGTTAGTGGAGACTGGGATGTCAGTGGTCCAAACTTTCCCTTCTTCAGCATATTCGTTGTAAAGTCCATAACTCTGACACTGTTAGGCGTGAAATACTTTCAGACGTTTTCAGAATTATTTACCGCATGATTTCCATTGTAAATATAAAGACGATGTCATTTTTCCTCGTTTTAAAATCAAAGAAAAAATTATTGGAAATAAAATGAAAAAGGATAATACAGAATGGGAAATGTTGAGAAGCACAATACATTCATTCACTACTTGCAGGACTTGCGTTGGGGAAAGACTGAGGATTGTAGGTGGAGGGGGGGGGGGGGGGGGAGGAACTGGGAAAGAAGGTATGAACAAAGGAGTCGTGTTGATTGCAAATCTGAAGAACAGAGCAGATTCAGCTATGTCAAAGTGACAGCCAGGTGAAGTTTCGCCGGGAGAGGGTCGATCCCTGCTTTCCCTGAATGTTGTCCTAGATGTACTGGTGGTGACGGTAGGTCTCTGATGGGACTATAAAGTTCAGTGCCCCATGTGTTGTCACTGATCCACTGGTAACGTTGGAAGATTTCAGAAGAGCCGTCGTAAGTGGTCACCTGTGGGTTTGTCCATAGTACAGTAATAACTGTAGCTGGTCTGAGATGGGCTGGTGGGAGTGGTCGGCGCCCTGCATGTTGTCGGTCCCCCATTAGCAGTGGCAGGTCTCACGTGTCGTCCTCGAGACACTGGTAATGGTAGGTGGGCTGAGACGCGCCCGTCGTACCCCGTGCCCTGAATACTGTCCCGGATCCTCTGGTCGAAGCGGCGGTCCACCTCCGGCGACATCAGCTGGGTGGCTGGGTGGCGCGGCCCACACTGACGAACGCCTGGCCGGGGCCGGTGGCGGCAGCCCGACGCCCGCCCCCAGCCCCCAGCCTCCGGACGACGGCGCCGTAGTTGGTGGCCGGGCTGTCCCTCGTGCTGCCGAAGCTCAGCTGCTGCTCCAGCTCCAGCACCTGCTGTTCCGTCACACTCCTGCCCAGAAAGGCGGCCACCTTGCGGATCACGGCGCCCAGGTCCAGCTGCATCATACAGGAGGAATACCACTGAATGTCAGTGCAATCCTGTAAATTCCGAGAGCAGACGAGTGTGGAAACTACGTCAGAAGCAGCTTGACAGCACATAGATCCAAGTTGCTGATTAGACCAAGAGACGTAGAAATGGATAATACACTTTATGTTAGATGATTGTAGCAGCGACACCATTTAGGATAGGGAAGTTAGATTTGGTGCAGTATTTCGAAGCACACTAGTTACAGCCAAGTGTGGGCTGGATTGTAGTAAGGTACACTGACCAGCGGTCGCGAAGTGGAATGGAGGCCACAGGGCCATCGAACCGTTGAAAAGAGTAAACGCAGCGGTTCGCATGGCCGAAGGGGCCCGCCGCTGCACCGGGGTGTGAGGCACACCTGACACAGAGCGATGCGTTAGGGAAACAGAGGCGCGCAGTCGAGTATAAATAGGTGTAGTTTTCTAACGAGATTCATTCAAGTGTGGCAGGTCTCCTGGATGGCGGCCCGTGTCACACTGCTGGGCTACACGCAGCAACAGATGGGGCGACAGCATCCCAGTCCGTGGCGGGTCGTTGGTTCGACCCTCTCCAGCCAGCCGGGGCAGGCCACTCTTTGGGTCACTACCGTGGGCAGTCGTCTCCCTACGCCGGAGGCTTTCAAGGCGAGGGCCGCAGAATGGGGGCGGTCGTTGTCGCCGTGTTCCCAGCTACGCCAGTGTTGCGTTTCTCACGCCGCTGGAGGTACTGCCTCAGCAATGCAGGGCCTGTAACGCGGACCGAGGTGAACGAAGCTCTGTACTGGAAACGAACAAATCATTTGAAAAGTTCGGCCGAGTTTTAATACGCCACATTCTGACACCATTCAACATGATGCTCATTTCGGCTGCAGGGAAGGCAAAGGCACCAGAGGGGCATTTCTGGCACTGTCCTTGACAATGGGAGAGAGGCTTCAGAAAAATCAACACGCTTTCATAGTATTTCAATCTAGAAAAACATTCCTCACGGAAGGATGAAACAATGTTTAAACTCATTAACAGAAAGAGGAAAGAAACATATGTATAAGGAAGCACGAAAGAACATTAAAAATGCAAAACCAGTAGAAGACTGCTCGGATTTAAAAGATCACAAGACAACGATGCAGTCTTCCTCTCCTATTATTAAACCTCCACGTCGAAGAAGCAATTTCAAAAGCCTGCAGCACAAGTAATTAGGGAGTAGATATAATGAACAACGAAATTCGAGAAATGTTGAGGAAGCGAAGGCTGTTGCACTCTCGCTTCAAAAGAGAAAACGCAAATTATTACATGAAAAAATTAATAAAAATTTGTGCGCCTGTAAAAAGATCGGTACATGAAGCTTAGAACAACTGCCACAGTCAGCAATAGATCTCATGGAGAAAAATTGCAATGTGGTCTAAGGCTTCCATGCAGTCACTCGATGTCCCATCTGGTGTGGCAGTGGAAAAACCGAAACTCAAAGCTTCATATATCGCGTTGAAGAAAGCTCTTACGCAAGAGGCCCGCACTCTCCCTTGGGCTCCTGTATGGACGGCAGAGTGACAACCATCGCTGGTGTAGAGAAACAGCTGAAAGAGTTGGAAGCAAATACGTCGCCAGTTCCGCATGGAGTTCCGATTCCGTTTTGCGAACGGTACTCACCAAATCGCAACTAATTACTTTTCTTACAAAAAAATCTCGAAGTCAACTGATTAATAATCTAAAACTAACAAAACTGTATCGTTATATGTCCCACTGATGATGCCGTAGAACAGGAGAAGGCGAAACGCGTATGGGATAAATAAAGTAACCAACAGCAGGAAAAGGCAATTTTATTTACAAAACAAGTACTGTGCAGCATTGGCCTTTACTTGCATTTATCTCTAACCTCTCGTCCAGTGTAAAGCACCACACGACTGGAAAAACAGAGCACATGACTGCTGTGAAGAAGAATGGTGAAAGAAACGACTGGCAAACCTACAAGTATCTTTAACATCGGTATGCTACAGAAGTCTTGAACATTTTCTCAGTTGGAACACAATAAATTTCCTTGAGAGCGAAAAGCTTCGGTCCACAAATCAGCACGATTTGAGAAAGCTTCGCCCGTGTGAAACTCAGCTGGCCCTTTTCACGCTTGAGATCCTGCGAACCCTGGATGAACGGCAAACGGGCAGATCCCAAGTTCCTACATTTGCGTGAAGCATTCGACGTGGTGCCACACTGCAGACTGTTAGCGAAGATAGGATACGGAGCAGGTTCCCAGGCATGTGACTTCTTAAGTAACAGCACAGAGCAGAGGCGGGCTGCTAGACCTGTTACCAGTAGGTTCGAACAACACGCGAGTATTACGGAGGTGCTTCGTGAACTCAAATGGGAGTCGCCGCAGGGAAGGAGACGTTCTTTTCGAGGAGCACTATTGAGAAATTTTAAGGAACTGGCATTTGAAGCTGGCTGCAGAAGGATTCTACCGCCGCCAACGTTTATTTCGAGTAAAAATCATCAAGATAATATTAGAGATCTTATGCTTCGTATGGAGGGATATAGACAGTCGTTTTTCCTTCGCTCTGTTTGCGAGTTGAACAGAAACGGAAATGACTGGTGGTGGTGCAGAGTACCCTCAGCCTCGCACCGCATCATACGGTGGCTTTCGGAGAGTGTGTAGATGTAAATGTAGATGCCGCACGTGATGTACATGTGCAACAACCACCAAGTGAAAGGGTTTAAGGCCAAATGGCTAGCCGAGCACTGGCATACATCCCGCCTGCGGTTTTCACGCAAGCACTCTTGCGGCTCACCGTCCTCTGGTTTCCCAGCAACGACCCAGAGATAAACGTAGCGCAAATTCAGTCGAAATTAGCAAAGACGTCGCGTTTGCACGGCACAGTATGACGACGGTGATTGGTTTGTGGGGCGCCTATCTGCCCAGTCATCAGCGCCCGTACAAAGTCCCAAGTTTTACACATTCCAATTTTTTTACACAATCCAATCCAGTTACTGTCACAGATGAGGATGATGATGAAGAAATGAGCACAACACAAACACCCGGTCCCTGGGCAGAGAAAATCCCCAACCCGGCCGGGAATCGAACCCAGGACCCCGAGATCCAGAGGGAGTAGCGCACGGCACAGTATGCAAACGAGGGTTGGACAACTAAGAAGTAAATACAAGCAGCAGACGTGAGGTTTTTGAGGACGGTGTAGATCTCTAGAGGAAAATGAGGCTCAGTGAAAGTGTGAATGAATTAGAAAGGACAAACTCGCAGAGGTAGCTCCAGCTGACGTTTTGAGACGGGGACTGCTGTCCTGGGAGGGCACATCAAGATGATGTCAACTGTAATCTACCCTTACACTTACACCTGACTACTGTACCACTGTCATGCAGAGTGTAAGTCGCTGTGGAGAACACGTCTAGTACATTAAAGAAGATAACGAATGCAGACAATAATTCTGCCAGCCTGGGTGCTTATCGCTTCATAGTTGCCTGTCACAAGCCACGTAAAGAAGGAATGGTAGAAGAGAACATCTGTCAAAAAAAACTTTGGTTCAGATGGCCCATTAGGGCACCTAGCTAGGCCACAAGAGCAGTACAGGCGAAAAGGTGGACTAAGAGATGGCGGTGCTGGTGAAAGTGGCAGCCTCTTGTCCAAGGGTAAAATGGTCAGAGGGCATGAGAAGCTCCAAATGTTGGAGGCAGCTGAATCAGTAAAATTCCGGGCTCCATAGCCAGGTCTTATTTTGGGAATTCATAGATGATCCTGGACCTGCTGCTCTGTACAGTAGAACTTAAAATCTGGAAATGGAAAGATCACATAACAGATACACTACCCGAAGTGGTTACTCAGATGAGGCATTGACAGTTCACATCTGCTAATGCAATGACACCTAGGATTCTCTGGATCTGAAAATTGGTGGCGAAGAAGAAATGGAAAATACTGAAATACATTCTAATTGTAAGTTCAAGAAAAAGTACTACTCTGGAAGATTAAATGTAGATTCTCTTCTGAAAATTGGAAGAGGAGGAATTGAAATTACGCTGCCAGAAAAGAAAGTGAAGCACCTGGGAAGGTGGGTGGAAACGAAACGAAAAGATACTTTATGGGTTGAGAGGGTATGTGATGTAGTTTCAGTCATTACAAAATCGAGTCGAATTTACAAAGAACTTGTCAATACGTGATCACGTATGAGCATGGCATTACTGTAGAGTACAGTACACCCCACCCAATCAGAACGCAAGCTCTGGATCGGTTGGGAAGTGTGTGTATAACACCGTTTTATCGTCTCCCAAGGCAAGCTAGCCGAGAACTACCGTAACTGGTCCTTGACATCTCAGATAGTGGCACTGTGACAGATTAGGCGTCTGAGCTGTGTCGGTGATATACGTTTGTGTCTTACTGCGAACAGGAGCAGCTCTTTATGACGCACGCAGTTCATGGAGGCGCGGGTGTCGTGGAAGAGCATTATCCTGTTGAAAAATGACACCACTGTACTGTCGCGTGACAGCTGCCACATGAGGAGGCAGGATTTCCCTCACGTACCACTGTTCCACCACAGTTGCTTTTGTCACCATCAGTCGTGACGTCCCAACACCGCGACGCCAGGGGTACCACTGTCACGCTTCGCCAAGAGACTGGACTCAAAACCGTGATCACTTGCTGTGGCGCAGAACACCGGCTCATCCCTGAACGCAATGCAACGCCAGTCACCAGCAGCCCTGTGTAGCAGTCACTGCACCACTCCAGACGCAGCCGTTTGTACTAGTCACGGGACAGCGGTTCGTTAGTCCCATTCGGTGATCCTCGCGTGTGGTGGTCAGGCGTGGTCGACTCGTACGCTGACCGGCTTTCACGTTCCCATGCAGCCACACTGGACTGGCATTCGGGAGGGCGACGGTTCAATTCCGCGACCGGCCATCCTGATTTAGGTTTTCCGTGATTTCCCAAAATCGCTCCAGGCAAATGCCTTGGCACGGCCGACTTTCTTCCCCAATCCGATGAGACAGACGACCTCGTTGTCTGGTCTCCCCCCCCCCCCACCCCCCACAACCACCCAGCCCACATGCAGCCCACCACAGGGAAGGTACTGTCACATGTGAACGTCCCATAAATGTGGATATTGCACCATTCCCAGGAGGCCAAATCGAGTCCCCACACTGACGCGCCTTGCAAGTTCCGTCAGGTGGTGATAACGCTGCCTCACACGAGTACGTACATTCCCTGTGCCCTTCGCAGCGACCACTCGAAATCCGACGTTGCTCGCGCCCCCTTACGTGCTCTTCCAGGTTTGGTAACAACGCTAAACACGAGCAGCTGTTCTACCAGTCAGAGAGAAATGCAACTCTTAACCGTTTACATACCTGATGATAGTCTACGAAACTACACTGACCGAGCGAGGTGGCGCAGTGGTTAGACACTGGACTCGCATTCGGGAGGACGACGGTTCAATCCCGCGTCCGGCCATCCTGATTTAGGTTTTCCGTGATTTTCCTAAATCACTCCAGGCAAATGCCGGGATGGTTCCTCTGAAAGGGCACGGCCGACTTCCTTCCCCATCCTTTCCTGATCCGATGAGACCGATGACCACTCTGTCTGGTCTCCTTCCCCCAAACCAACCAACCAAACTACACTGACATTCGACCATGTCTTCTGTGTGCTTCACTGCTTTTCTGAGGCATTACATTCCTACATAGAGAACGTATGCAAATTTTAACAGTGCAATATACAAGATTATTACATGAAAATGTAGTTGAAACGCGACATTTTTTGTATGAGATTGGTAATTTGGTGGGAAATTCATAAGTATGCCATTTGTTCTACAGGGTTTTCCCCCAACTCTTATGAGAAGTAAGGCTGTTGCCTTGACTGCAAGTCCGCGGGAAATTGGTAAAGCCAAGATCGCGCATCGCCATATCGGCGTGTATTTCGGTTCCATTGTAATGTACTGTGTGCTCACCTTTTTCATTTCTTCGTAAGTTGTCCACAGAATGTTAGGCTCATTTCGGAGTTTCCAGAATTCCAGCACGCTGCTCCAGTACGGAGAGTAGTTGACTGAAACAAAGGAAAAGTGACAGACAACTCACTGACATTGGATGCAAATGTCACCCTTGTGGTGGGAAAACTGAAATATGTTACCTGAGGACAATGATGACATGAGTTGTGCACTGTACCTGCGATTGCCTTTTGTCTGAACTGCGCTTAACTGGCCGCCTTACTGACGTCACTCTGTGACACACAAAATTGGAACTATTCCATCTGTCATGACTTCACCTTCTTCCAATAATCAGTTTTTCCCCCCTTTGCTTATTTTCAAATCTTGTACATTTTCTAACTGGTGGATATGTGGGAGGCATTCGAATGTTTCAAAAAGTCAACTAATCTCTTTCCCACTAAGATCCATTATTCAGTGCAAGGTAACGTTTCGCTGATTCTAATGCAGCACTCAGCTTTACTGGGAAGTTAGCCAATCAGAAGATACACCTGATTGAAGATTCTACTGCCGGCCGCGGTGGCCGTGTGGTTCTGGCGCCGCAGTCCCGCGGGGCTGCTACGGTCGCAGGTTCGAATCCTGCCTCGGGCATGGGTGTGTGTGATGTCCTTAGGTTAGTTATGTTTAAGTAGTTCTAAATTCTAGGGGACTGGAGACCGGAGATGTTGAGTCCCATAGTGCTCAGAGCCATTTGAACCATTTGATTTGAAGATCCTACTGCACGACACACGAGGCAAACATCGTGAGGTGCAGCCGTTCCTGGGCGTAGTGAGACCCCTAGTTACAAAACTGGCAGTTCAGGCTTTAAATGGAGTACTCAAAATCCTGTCAGACTAATTTACGACCAAATTAATATTCAGTTTCAGAAGTATCTGCATATTCTATTGTAGATTTTGCCTTATTGCTTGTTACATTCTCGCCTTTGCCACTTCACTTACGTTAACCTAAATTTCGTAGACTACATAATATACTTCATTAACTGAACCATGGACCTTGCCGTTGGTGGGGAGGCATGCGTGCCTCAGCGATACAGATGGCCGTACCGTAGGTGCAACCACAACGGAGGGGTATCTGTTGAGAGGCCAGACAAACGTGTGGTTCCTGAAGAGGGGCAGCAGCCTTTTCAGCAGTTGCAGGGGCAACAGTCTGGATGATTGACTGATCTGGCCTTGCAACATTAACCAAAACGGCGTTGCTGTGCTGGTACTGCGAACGGCTGAAAGCAAGGGGAAACTACAGCCGTAATTTTTCCCGAGGACATGCAGCTTTACTGTATGATTAAATGATGATGGCATCCTCTTGGGTAAAATATTCCGGAGGTAAAATAGTCCCCCATTCGGATCTCCGGGCGGGGACTACTCAGGAGGATGTCGTTATCAGGAGAAAGAAAACTGGCGTTCTACGGATCGGAGCGTGGAATGTCAGATCCCTTAATCGGGCAGGTAGGTTAGAAAATTTAAAAAGGGAAATGGATAGGTTAAAGTTAGATATAGTGGGGATTAGTGAAGTTCGGTGGCAGGAGGAACAAGACTTCTGGTCAGGTGATTACAGGGTTATAAACACAAAATCAAATAGGGGTAATGCAGGAGTAGGTTTAATAATGAATAGGAAAATAGGAATGCGGGTAAGCTACTACAAACAGCACAGTGAACGCATTATTGTGGCCAAGATAGATACGAAGCCCACACCTACTACAGTAGTACAAGTTTATATGCCAACTAGCTCTGCAGATGACGAAGAAATTGAAGAAATGTATAAAAGAAATTATTCAGATAGTGAAGGGAGACGAAAATTTAATAGTAATGGGTGACTGGAATTCGAGTGTAGGAAAAGGGAGAGAAGGAAACATAGTAGGTGAATATGGATTGGGGCTAAGAAATGAAAGAGGAAGCCGCCTAGTAGAATTTTGTACAGAGCACAACTTAGTCATAGGTAACACTTGGTTTAAGAATCATGAAAGAAGGTTGTATACGTGGAAGAACCCTGGAGATACTAAAAGGTATCAGATAGATTATATAATGGTAAGACAGAGATTTAGGAACCAGGTTTTGAGTTGTAAGACATTTCCAGGGGCAGATGTGGACTCTGACCACAATCTATTGGTTATGACCTGTAGATTAAAACTGAAGAAATTGCAAAAATGTGGGAAATTAAGGAGATGGGACCTGGATAAACTGAAAGAACCAGAGGTTGTACAGAGTTTCAGGGAAAGCATAAGGGAACAATTGACAGGAATAGGGGAAATAAATACAGTAGAAGAAGAATGGGTAACTCTGAGGGATGAAGTAGTGAAGGCAGCAGAGGATGAAGTAGGTACAAAGACGAGGGCTGCTAGAAATCCTTGGGTAACAGAAGAAATATTGAATTTAATTGATGAAAGGAGAAAATATAAAAATGCAGTAAATGAAGCAGGCAAAAAGGAATACAAACGTCTCAAAAATGAGATCGAGAGGAAGTGCTAAATGGCTAAACAGGGATGGCTAGAGGATAAATGTAAAGATGTAGAGGCTTATCTCACTAGGGGTAAGATAGATACTGCCTACAGGAAAATTAAAGAGACCTTTGGAGAGAAGAGAATCACGTGTATGAATATCAAGAGCTCAGATGGCAACCCAGTTCTAAGCAAAGAAGGGAAGGCAGAAAGGTGGAAGGAGTATATAGAAGGTTTATACAAGGGTGATGTACTTGAGGACAATATTATGGAAATGGAAGAGGATGTAGATGAAGACGAAATGGGTGATACGATATTGCGTGAAGAGTTTGACAGAGCACTGAAAGACCTGAGTCGGAACAAGGCCCCCGGAGTAGACAACATTCCATTAGAACTACTGACGGCCTTGGGAGAGCCAGTCATGACAAAACTCTACCAGCTGGTGAGCAAGATGTATGAGACAGGCCAAATACCCTCAGACTTCAAGAAGAATATAATAATTCCAATCCCAAAGAAAGCAGGTGCTGACAGATGTGAAAATTACCGAACTATCAGTTTAATAAGTCACAGCTGCAAAATACTAACGCGAATTCTTTACAGACGAATGGAAAAACTGGTAGATGCAGACCTCGGGGAGGATCAGTTTGGATTCCGTCGAAATGTTGGAACACGTGAGGCAATACTGACCTTACGACTTATCTTAGAAGAAAGATTAAGAAAAGGCAAACCTACGTTTCTAGCATTTGTAGACTTAAAGAAAGCTTTTGACAATGTTGACTGGAATACTCTCTTCCAAATTCTGAAGGTGGCAGGGGTAAAATACAGGGAGCGAAAGGCTATTTACAATTTGTACAGAAACCAGATGGCAGTCCTAAGAGTCGAGGGGCATGAAAGGGAAGCAGTGGTTGGGAAAGGAGTGAGACAGGGTTGTAGCCTCTCCCCGATGTTATTCAATCTGTATATTGAGCAAGCAGTAAAGGAAACAAAAGAAAAATTTGGAGTAGGTATTAAAATTCATGGAGACGAAGTAAAAACTTTGAGGTTCGCCGATGACATTGTAATTCTGTCAGAGACGGCAAAGGACTTGGAAGAGCAGTTGAACGGAATGGACAGTGTCTTGAAAGGAGGATATAAGATGAACATCAACAAAAGCAAAACGAGGATAATGGAATGTAGTCCAATTAAATCGGGTGATGCTGAGGGAATTAGATTAGGAAATGAGACACTTAAAGTAGTAAAGGTGTTTTGCTATTTAGGAAGTAAAATAACTGATGATGGTCGAAGTAGAGAGGATATAAAATGTAGACTGGCAATGGCAAGGAAAGCGTTTCTGAAGAAGAGAAATTTGTTAACATCGAATATAGATTTAAGTGTCAGGAAGTCATTTCTGAAAATATTTGTTTGGAGTGTAGCCATGTATGGAAGTGAAACATGGACGATAACTAGTTTGGAGAAGAAGAGAATAGAAGCTTTCGAAATGTGGTGCTACAGAAGAATACTGAAGATAAGGTGGATAGATCACGTAACTAATGAGGAGGTATTGAATAAGATTGGGGAGAAGAGAAGTTTGTGGCACAACTTGACTAGAAGAAGGGATCGGTTGGTAGGACATGTTTTGAGGCATCAAGGGATCACAAATTTAGCATTGGAGGGCAGTGTGGAGGGTAAAAATCGTAGAGGGAGACCGAGAGATGGGTACACTAAGCAGATTCAGAAGGATGTAGGTTGCAGTAGGTACTGGGAGATGAAGAAGCTTGCACAGGATAGAGTAGCATGGAGAGCTGCATCAAACCAGTCTCAGGACTGAAGACCACAACAACAACAACAACAACTGAGGAAACCATGAATTACTATTTTTGATAAATTTACTGTGAGTTACAATACGACGCTTTACTGGATGCATAAAGTAATCCTATAATTTTTTTCTAAATTCCTAGAGTACCACGCATTTCGTAAACTATTTTTTGTCAGTACTTGTAGTGCATTCTATTTAGAAAAATTTTACCTAGTTGTTTTTCAGGTGATTGTGAAGCTCCCGATATAACCATATATTCATACGCCAGTGGTTAAAAAGTCGGAGTCAGTCAGTGAGTCTACAGTTTTCACCAGACGTAGTCGAGATAACAAACGTGTGGCGCCTATTGTCGACTCTGCCAGGTGTTCGCTAAACACAATGGCGACGTGCAGTTTGACCTTGGAAATAAGAGTGTCGGCATTCCCGAAAGCTTAAAAGCCAACAAGTAACTTTCTTTACAAAATAAAGTTTGATGATGTTTGGACGGAACTGTGTTATGGCTGATAGCCCATTCGCGCCAAAAGTATCATTTCAAGAAGCTGTTGTTGAGCGTGGTGACTTCGGTTAGTGGCAGAGCTAAGTAAACTGTTGCAGTGCAGCTTTACCTGACGTATTACTACCAGACAGTACTGCGCGTCAACTGTGACCTCCAGTGTGAACATGAACTGCGTGTGCCACACTCAGACACTGGAGATATTTGGCTAGCGACGTTTTGGGAACGCTACTGATAACGGGACAGTGCTTAATTAAATTGTCCTTTAACGACGTAACAATTTATCTGGATGATTTCGCGACTGGACTCTTGGATGTTGTTGTGTGCACTGACCTGATTTTAAATGTTCATAATTTCGCGAAGTTGAAAAATTGATCATCGTCCAAACAATGGTGCCTTTGAAAAACAATAAAAAATCGTGGTGAAGTGAAAGCTAAATTGCGGTGGTGATTGCAAATTTTTCAGCAAACAACATAAAATAGTGAATAAGATTTTCAGCTTCAAGACAGCTGACGGAGAGTGCAGAGATAGATACTGGTGGCTGACAATGTCCACGTTACTCTGCCAGGTCTCCGCATGTTTCATGTCCCTGTTGTATTTCAGTGATGCCACTTGTAAAGTGACAACACAGGAACGAGATGTCGTTAGTGCCCTGTTTGGCAGACTATTAACGACAGAAATACATACGTATAACGCCCACCTTATTTCGAAGATCTTTCCACAGACGGCCCCTGCCAGGCAGACTACACTCAAGACACCCCTGTGTACCATATAACATACACAAGCATTTGCAGGCGCAACCAAGAGGAAAACATTTCTACAAAATTAACAGAACTTGCTAGAGACTAATGCGAACTTTTTTCTGCAGAGGTCGTCTCACAGACACAGGGAAAGTTGGAGTACTCCGCCGACCTCCGCCGGCTTTATAAGGCCAGGGCAGCAGCAGTACAGCCAGTTCCTCGCCGTTCTAGGGCCACCTCCGACGGACCTCACTGACGCTCTTGATGAATGGTTGCATATAGTGATTGTTTGATAAGTGTAGTTCAGTTTCAATAAACGTCATTATACTAAGTGTTCTACAATAGTGAGTATTCTTCAAGCACCACATCTAAAAATACTACATTAGTCTTCTTTTTCCGTCTTCCCACAGTGAATGATTCTCTACCACACAATGCTGTGCTCCAGAGGCAAATTCTCTAGAACTTCTTTCTGAAATAAAGACTGACATTTGTTACTAGTATATTTCTCCTGAACGTTTTGACTCTGTTAGTTAGCTTTTTTTGTGGTCGACGCCTCTTCCACCATTGGTTATTTTGCTTCCAAGGCAGCAGCAGGTGTTTACTACGAGGTCCCCAACTTCAATATTAGCCTTATCTCGAATCTCGCTTTGCTACCTCTACTTACGTCTCTCTTTTCTTTACTCTCAACGCATAGTGTTTCCCGATTAGACTATTCATTCCATTCAACAGGTCTTTCCGTGTTTCCTCACTTTCAGTGACGATTGCAATGTCACCAGCGAATCTTATCACTGATACCCTCACCCCCAATTTTAATCCCTCTCACGAACGTCTAGCCTGTGTCCGCCATTGCCTGTTCGATGTATAGTTTGAACAGTAGGGGTGAAATGCGAATCAAGCTCTTCACGGGGCAGTTCTTCAATAAGTTCTTCACGGACTTGTTGCCGAGTCACATTTCGACGACTTCCTCCGCAATGACAGTCAGCAGATGTTTCACTTACAACTCCGTGTTTGCTCACCAGACTGTGTTCGACAGCAACACATTTGCCGGAGCCGCGGTATTTAATGTGGCGCAGCGTCCTGAAATCATTCATACTGACTCACCAGTGTAAACAATGTTGCCAAACAGAGCTCCACGAACTAACGTTTAATCATGTTTGGTCAAACGTATATATTATACCGTGCAGCTACTTACAGGACATTCTATCGTCAAAGAAGCCGTTGAGATCGGAATTCGTGACAACAGCCTTAACCGAGACAGCGCCTGCATCCTTAGAGGGGCGTCGGAGCGACCACTTGGTGCCGAAAGGCGGCACAGAAATGAGAGCGAATAATTCAAGCAGGCTCACACTTGTCATATGCGCTTCCTGATCCCAGTGCGTCGTTCTGGGTTCTCCATTCTTACTGTAGCTTCTCCGTTCTTGCACGTATTGCACGTTACCCGTCTTCACCTATACAGGCTATGTCTACTTACGTGAAAATTTCGAACTTCTTGCTGCACTTTACACTGACGAGCCCTGTTCCTAGGTCGACAATCCTGTGAATGTATCTTGGTTTTTCTTCAGCCTTGTTTCCATTATCAAACGCAAGGTTAGGAACGCCTCTGGCGCCTTTGCTTTTTCTAAAGGCAGTCTGGTGGCTGAGCTTGCATAGTCGTTTCTAGAGGGTCACCTTCGCTGCAGTTTATTTCTTTCGTCCGGTCCCAGTATAGTTGTTGTCTGAATCGGGGTTCACCACTCTGAATCTCTCGTTTCCAGTCGTCCACAAGTCACGTCGCTATTTACACAACCTCGAGCGTCTCTCAGAATCGACTGCAGATACGGGCTGCTTATGAGGAACTCCTGCACGATTCTTCCCCATTCTTTTTAACTGCCTACGCAAAGTAATCGCGCCGGCTGGATTTCCGATAACGGTCTGGAACTGACGAGCGATTCCTTCCTCTGATATCGAACTATTTCGTACAACCACCCTCCACCATACTCGAAAGTCACCGTCCGTCAGCATGTGAGGTCCCGCAGATCTCGGTTTAGTCGCCGCTGCCCCTTCGCGTTTCCACTTCACAACGACATCACCAGGAGTCGACTCTCAGTAAACGAATTAGCCATTGCGAACAAGGACTGCTACAAGCTGCAGAATGGAATGGCGGCAGTGAACAGTTGTCCCGGAGCGGGACTCGAGCCCGCGTCTCCCGCTCAGCGCGGCCTGTCGCCTCACCATTCGGGCATCGGGCATCCGTGCACGGCTACACGGCTACACACACACTTCCATATGTCGTCAAGCACGTGTAACCAGCCTGTACTCTCCAATCGATTCTGTATTACCACTCGTGTTTTAATAAGCAACCATTTTAGCAGCTGTGAGCGGAGTTCATCCTATCGTCATTGTATGTATTCCCGAGACAGTGTACTTTCAAGTCGCTTTCCTAGTGTTGGCGGATACATATGGTATTTCAGTGCCAGTATTATTTAGAATACGATGCGAAATTCCTTGGGACACGCATGTCCGTATTCGCAATTGGGAATACATTTAATGTATTTCATAACGGCTGTAGCCGCCGCAGTGTCTACATCTACATGGTTACTCTGCAATTCACACCTAAGCGCCTGACAGAGGGTTCATCGAACCATTTTCATACTACTACTCTCCCATTCCACTCTCGAATGGCGCGTGGGAAAATGAACACCTAAATCTTTCTGTGTGAGGTCTGACTTCTCTTATTTTGTTACGATGATGATTTCTCCCTTCGTAGGTGGGTGTCAACAAAATATTTTCGCATTCGGAAAATTGGTGACTGAAATTTTGTAAATAGATATCGCCGCAACGAAAACCGCCTTCTTTTCAGTGACTGCCACCCCAACTCGCGTATCGTATCAGTGACTCTCTCACCCCTGTTGCGCGATAACACGAAACGAACTGACCTTCTTTGCACTTTTTCGATATCCTCCGTCAATCCTACCTGGTAAAGAACCCACACCGCGCAGCAATATTCCAGCAGAGGACGGACACGTGTAATGTAGGCTGTCTCTTTAGTGGGTTTGTCGCATCATCCAACTGTTCTGCCAACAAAGCGCAGTCTTTGTTTCGCCTTCCCCACAATATTGTCTATGTGGTCTTTCCATTTTAAGTTGCTCGTAATTGTAATTCCTAGGTATTTAGTCGAATTGACAGCCGTTAGATTTGTGCGATTTATCGTATACCCAAAATTTGTCGGATTTCTTTTAGTACCCATGTGGATGACCTCGCACTTTTCTTTGTTTAGTACCAGTTGCCACTTTTCGCACCATACAGAAATTCTCTCTAGATCATTTTGTGATTCGAATTGATCATCTGATGATTTTACTAGACGGTAAATTACAGCGTCATCTGCAAACGATCTAAGGGGGCTACTCTGTTTATCACCTAGATCATTTATGTACGTCAGTAACAGCACAGGGCCCATGGCACTACTTTGCGGAACGTCAGACATCACTTCTACTCTATGATTTGCCGTCTGTCACTACGAACTGTGACCTCTCTGAGAGATAAACACGAATCAAGTCACCCAACTGAGACAATACTCCATATGCACGCAATTTGATTAATAATCCCCCTTGCGAGGAACGGTATCAAAAACCTTCTGGAAATGTAGGAATCGATCTGAGATCACTTGTCGACAGCGCTCATTACTTCATGGGAACAAACAGCCAGCTGCGCTGCTTACCCCGAAAGAGGCGGCCTAGCGGTTCTAGGCGCTACAGTCTGGAACCGCGCTGCTGCTACGGTCGCAGGCTCGAATCCTGCCTCGGGCATAGATGTGTGTGATGCCCTTAGATTAGTTAGGTTTAAGTAGTTCTAAGTTCTAGCGGACTGATGACCACAGATGTTAAGTCCCACAGTGCTCAGAGCCATTTCACCCCGAACGATATTTTCTGAATCAGTGTTGGTTATGTATCAATAACTCATTTTCTTCAAGGTGATTCATAATGTTCGAGTGCAGTATATGCTTTATAACCCTGCTGCAAATTGAGCTCAGTCATATAGGTCTGTAATTCAATGGGTTACCCCTATTTCCTTTCTTGAATATTGGTGTGACCTGTGCTACTTTCCATTGCCTGTTCCTTTGGACGTGCATGCATTCCCCCAGGAACTTAGCGTCGTATTCAGAAAAATACTGACACTGAAATACTGTATGTATCCGCCAACACCAGGCAAGCGACTTCAAAGTACTGTGTCTTGCCTCTATCGGAATATACGCAATGACGTTAGGAAGAACTCCACTCACAGCTGCTAAAGTTATTGCTTATTAAAACGCGGCCGGTAGTACAGAATGGATGTAGAAGTACGGACTGCTGACACGTGCTTGACCACATATGGAAGTCTGTGTGTATCCGTGGCCCGTGCACGGATGACCGAATGGGGAGCCGATGAGCGGGACGTGCTGTTTCGGGTCCCGGCCCTGCACAGCGTACCCGCTCTTTTAATTGAGAACAGTATTATCGGGCTTATTTTCATTCAGGGGAGAGGTGATCGATAATATCGGAAATAATTAATAGAACTGAAAAAGCTTTCATTACAATTATCGATATATAATCTCTCATCAGAATAACGCCCGCAACAAAGTAGCGCTTCAGAGAAAACAAAAAGGGTTTAACGTGGCTACTTTCGTTTCTAGATTCTGCTACATAAACCATGCGCTGGAATTGTTAGTTCTCCTGCTCTCTGCGCTCTGAATAAGTCTACGTAGCTGCGGCGTGCGATATGCTACGAAAGGGATCAGGACACTTTTGAGAACTGCAAGAAATCTCACTATAGTTAATTAATACGGGACAAACTTTTGCCTTAAGGTAAAGGACCGAGAATATGCGAGGAACTGTGTACGAGAGTTAAATTCTATTACATGGCGAATAAATCGTAATTGGATATGTCGACTATACGAAGTGACGGTAAATTGAATACAAGAACTGGACTGGACAGTTAACTGTTGTTCTTCTTGTGGTCTTCAGTCCTGAGACTGGTTTGATGAAGCTCTCCATGCTACTCTATTCTGTGCATGCGGCTTCATCTCCCAGTACCTACTCCAACCTACATCCTTCTGAATCTGCTGGGTGTATTCTTCTCTTAGTCTCCCTCTACGATTTTTACCCTCCACGCTGCACTCTAATACTAAACTGATGCCTCAGAACATGTCCTACCAACCGATCCCTTCTTCTAGTCAAGTTGTGCCACAAACTCCTCTTCTACCCAATTCTATTCAATACCTCCTCATTAGTTATGTGATCCACCCATCTAATCTTTAGCATTCTTCTGTAGCACCACATTTCGAAAGCTTCTATTCTCTTCTTGTCCAAATTATTTATCGTCCATGTTTCACTTCCATACATGGCTACACTCCATGCAAATACTTTCAGAAACGACTTCCTGACACTTAAATCTACACTCGATGTTAATAAATTTCTCTTCTTCAGAGACGCTTTCCTTGCCATTGCCAGTCTACATTTTATATTCTCTCCACTTCGCCCATCAGTTATTTTACTCCCTAAATAGCAAAAATCCCTTACTACTTTAAGTGTCTCATTTCCTAATCTAATTCCCTCAGCATCACCCGAGTTAACTCGACTACATTCCATTATCCTCGTTTTGCTTTTCTTGATTTTCATCTTATATCCTCCTTTCAAGACACTGTCCTTCCATTCAACTGCTCTTCCAAGTCCTTTGCTGTGTCTGACAGAATTGCAATGTCACCGGCGAACCTCAAAGTTTTTATTTCTTCTCCATGGATATTAATACCTACTCCGAATTTTTCTTTTCTTTCCTTCACTGCTTGCTCAATATACAGATTGAATAACATCGAAGAGAGGCTACAACTCTGTCTCACTCCCTTCCCAGCCACTGCTTCCCTTTCATGCCCCTCGACTCTTATAACTGCCATCTGGTTTCTGTACAAATTGTAAATAGCCTATCGCTCCCTCTGTTTTACCCCTGCCACCTTCAGAATTTGAAAGAGAGTATTGGAGTCAACATTGTCAGAAGCTTCCTCTACGTCTAGAAATGCTAGAAACGTAGGTTTGCCCTTCCTTCATCTTTCTTCTAAGATAAGTCGTAGGGTCAGTATTGCCTCACGTTTTCCAACATTTCTACAGAATCCAAACTGATCTTCCCCGAGGTCGGCTTCTACCAGTTTTCCCATTCATCTGTAAAGAATTCCCGTTAGTATTTTGCAGCCGGGACTTATTAAACTGATAGTTAGGTAAATTACACATCTGTCAACAACTGCTTTCTTTGGGACAGTTAGCTATGTGAAAATAAAAGCGTAAGCAGTTGCTAAGAGTAATTGTAGGATCAACCCTCTTTCTCCGTGTATATAAAACGTAATCATTCATGGTCATTTAATTATTATTGAATATTGTTAATGTAAAACTAAAGAGATTTCCATAACTTCGTCGATACTGGTGAATAATAACTAACATCCAAAGGCGTTACTAACTATATTGTCTTCGGTAACGCAGCAGCAAATGAATGATGGTCGAGTGAGCCAAAACGTTAAGATTAATTGTTATGAAAACCGGTAATTTAGTCACCGTTACACTGAAGATGTTTGTGGCTGCTCCATCTGATGTACAGATCAAAAGCCAGCCATATACGGTGGATAACAACACCTTGTCTTCCGTCAGACGAGTCGAAGACAGCAAGTCGAAGGAGGACGGCTACAGCAGGTTCTCACTGCCGTCTTTCCCCTCCACAGCTCAGCGTTCAGTTTCTAACACATTTAATGTATTTCATAACAGCTGTAGTCGGTGCAGTGCCTGTTCCTTCGGACATACCCAGAGGAACTTTGCATCGTATTCGGAAAAACACAATTATTTGTACTTTGCGTAAATTCTGCCATACGAATGTACGCTACTTTTGTGCTGCGCCGATGTGCTACCGAGGAATATGGCGCAGTGGACAACATGGTGCGAATTTGTAATGTATGAGAGTTATCTATATAGTCAACAACAGGCGTGTTTAATTCAAACTGTTCCTTCATCAGTCTCTCGAAAGGTCTGATCCGGTCCACGTCTCTTACTGCCTCCTGATCTCTTCCGCTCAATCTAAGTACTGCGCGCAACATCCTGCGTGGTCTGCCAGTCCAATCAGAGCTCTCCCGCACTGTGTTATACGCCTCCGGAGTAAGCGGTTCTGCATTGAATACTCGGGAGCTCTCGCTTTCTTGGGCGCAACTGGATGTTGATCTGTGAGTTTTGTGAAATGGGGTCACTGAGAGAAGAACTGAGCATTTTGTACTCCCTTACGCTACTGAGGCTTGTTTTCCTTTTCACCTCTCTTTTAGGCCCCTACCTTTGCTTTACCTTCCCTCTGACACACTACTCCTTTCCGTCTGCCATCTCTTCACTCACGTACATTGCTGCCACTGCCTTCACTAAGCGTCTACCAGCTTGTAATTTTTCTTTATTATTCTACACACATCAAAAAAAAGTTTTGCATCACCTCGGTTCCGAGAGTTCAAGGACCTGTACAGAAATTTGAAATAGAGATCAACATAAACATCATTTCCGCCCTTTTTGTTGCTCATGAGAACCACACATTCCGTGTTGCACCACCATACAGCTAGATCTTCAGAGGAGGTGGTCCAGATTCCTAAATACACCGGTACTTCTAATGCACAATAGCAGGTCCTATTGTATTGATGCATGCCTGTATTCGTCGTGGCATAATTCATCAAGGCACTGTTAATCCAGATTGTCCCACTCCTCAATGACGATTCGGCATAGGTCTCTCAGAGTGGTTGGTGTGTCACGTTGCCCATAAATAGCCCTTTTCAATCGATCCCAGGCATGTTCGTTAGGGTTCATGTATGGAGAACATGCTGGCCACTCTAGTCGTTATCCTGAAGGAAGTCGTTCATACGATGTGCACGATGGGGGGGGGGGGGGCGAATTGTCGTCCATCAAGACGAATGCCTCGCCAATATGGTCAGAGGACGGGATTCACGTATCGTACAGCCGTTACGGCGACTTGTATGACCACCAGCGGCGTACGTCTGCCCCACATAATGCCACCCCAAAACAGCAGGGAACCTCCACCTTGCTGCACTCGCTGGACAGTGTGTCTAAGGCGTTCAGCCTGACCGGGTTGCCTCCAAACACGTCTCCGACGATTGTCTGGTGGAAGGCACACGCGTCACTCATCGGTGAAGAGAACGTGACGCCAATACTGAGCGGTCCACTCGGCACGTTGTTGGGCTCATCTGTACCGCGCTGCATGGTGTCGTGGTTGTAAAGGTGGACCTCGCCATGGACATCGGGAGTGTAGTTGCGCATCGTCCAGCCTGTTGTGCAAAGTTTGAGTCGTAACACGACGTCCTGTGGTTGTACGAAAAGCGTTATTCAGCATAGTGGCGTTGCTGTCAGAGTTCCTCCGATCCGTAATCTGTAGGTAGCGGTCATCCACTCCGTAGTAGACCTTGGGCGGCCTGAGCGAGGCATGTCATCGACAGTTCCTGTCTCTCTGTGTCTCCTCAATGTCAGAAAAACATCGGTTTGGTTTACTCCGAGACGCCTAGACACTTCCCTTGTTGACAGCGCTTCCTGGCACAAAGCAACAATGCGGATGCGATCGAACCACGATACTGACCGTCGAGGCATGGTTGGTTGAACTACAGACAACACGAGCCGTGTACCTCATTCCTGGTGGAATGACTGGAATTAATCGGCTGTCGGATCTCCTCCGTCTAAGAGGCGCTGCTCATGCATCTTTGAGCACGTTTAGTGACATCTCTGAACAGTCAAAGGGACTGTGTCTGTGATATAATACCCACAGTCAAACTCTACCTTCAGGAGTTCTTTGAACTGGGGTGACGCAAAACTTTTTTTCGTCTGTGTATATCACACAAAGAAATATAAACTGCCTTCCCTTTTCTGATACAACTATCACTGTTTTAACTACTTTTATCATAACTGTTTCTAAATGTTGGATACGACAGAAGATGTAAGGCCTCGTAGAACACGATGTCTCGTAACGTAGGTAACGAAAACTTTGAAACGACTCACATGTGAGAGAAGGCATTAAGATCCTAATGTTGCCAGCATACATAAGAATATAATGGAAATAAAAGAAGACTGTGAAGCGCTCTACATCTTAAGTGTATATGTCAACTTTTAAATGCGGATTCATTTTTTCTACCGTCTGTTTGGGCTTCAAACTGAGCGACCACTAACTTGATTAAACGTTTCGCTCTGCTAAACGCTTCTTCAAGTGCTCCATCCACCGAGCTACTCGAGTGCGGCTCCCGAAGAGGCCCTCACAGCTCTGCTCATTCCGCTTGCACCTCTCGTGATCGGATTCCACTCCCGCACACAGCTTCGATCGGCCGGGAAGCTTGAAACGAGCGTAGACTAAGCTGCAGGACGAAAATTTATGTTTTCATTTTGTTGTTCTGCAAAGGGCTGGATATCTCTAAGCGCTATGATATCTTTTCCCCAAGAGCGGCGATTGGCCATCGCCTAAGTGAAATTACGAGGAGATGTCATTTGGGTAACGCCTGGAACGTCATAAAATAGTACACAGTTCTAGGGCTGCTCTCAAAACACGCCCACCAAACGGCGATTACTGCATCACAGCGCTTTCTCTGTCAAGCCCCGTCTACGATACAAGAGCTCCTCCTGTTAGCCAACACTCTTGACTTCACTGCTGAGTGCGTGATTTTCTTTACAGTCCACGTTGCCACGTACTTGTGATGTTTCACGGATCATCGGGTTGAAATATTGTTAATTTTTCGTACGGAAGAGGTTCTTAACTTCTGAGATAATAAGACAAAAATGGTTCAAATGGCTTTGAGCACTATGGGACTTAATTTCTGAGGTCATCAGTCCCCTAGAACTCAGAACTACTTAAACCTACCTAATCGAAGGACGTCACACACACCCATGCCTGAGGCAGGATTCGAACCTGCGACCGTTAAGGTCGCGTGGTTCCAGACTGTAGTGCCTAGAACCGCTCGGCCACTTCGCCCGGCGATAATAATACAATCATCTTTTAAGATGAGCCATTGTTTGCGTAAGGTAAATTCGTTGTTAAGAATATGTGCAAATGTGACATATAACCGGAGGTAACTGCATCTCTTCCGGTCCACAGAACGTCCGAAGCTCAAGAATATTCGGAGACGAGCAGAGCAGACGTAGGCGTGTCCTCCACTGAGAGGTGAACCAAGCTGGACTAAAGGCTGTTGCTCTGCTCGACGCGATGGCCGGTCTGACCAGATCGACGCTTTGTGCCGGTATTTTCTTCCGTTCACTATACACTTTTGCTTTCGTTTCTTTCTTGTACCTTCGAATACTAGAAACCAAGATCGTATGATGTGAAATAGTTGATTTCGTGACCAGTTACGACAGGAACGTGCTCTCATTCTCAGATTATCGGTCTCCCAGAAAAATAATTACGCATTAGGCACGCACACATACAGAGAACATGATCTAATAATAATAATAATAATAATAATAATAATAATAATAATAATAATCGATCTCGGCTTTTGTTCATCAAATATATATAACTTGCTAAATAAAATATCAATAGCACTATCGAGGAGTGCAGGAGCAAAAACTGGTTCCTCAGTAAAGACGATTGCTCGACGGCAACTCATGAAGTCTGATCCGGTGTTGAACTCTGAAACGCGTCGGCTCGGTCTTCCTGAGCTGTCGTCGGCGCATCGTCTTCGCTGATGTGCCTGTTTCTGCTCCTGCCCTCCTCAGTGGTGTTGTGGATATTTTATTTAGCAAGTTTTGTACGTCTGATAACCAGAGTGGAGTTGTGTTATTGCAATTAGGGCGTCTTCTCAGTTTGTAGTCGAGACTGAACTGTATATTTCTGGGAGGCGTGAGAATCAGAGGATGACAGCTAGTTAGGGTCGAAACTGGTCATGAAATAAACTATTTGACATCAAGCAATCTTGCCTTCTTACATTATGAATTACAAAATTACGTCGCCCCAACGACATGTGTTTCTCTTGCTCTTAAGCAGAGCAGTCCTTTTTCTGTAGCGTTAGAGATGTTAACTGTCACTTCGTTGTTTTTTAGATGATAATTTTGCCATGTCTATAGTTATTTTTGTGTTTTATCGACTTGTTGCGTTTTTTTTTTTCGGGGTAACATTGAACTTCAGTCCTTTATATCCCCTCTCGCCTGCTTCATTTGCTGCATTTTTATACACTACTGTCCATTAAAATTGCTACACCAAGAAGAAACGCAGATGATAAACGGGTATTCATTGGACAAATACATTATACTAGAACCGAAACGTGATTACTTTTTCACGCAATTTGGGTGCATAGATCCCGAGAAATCAGTACCGAGAACCACAACCTCTGGCCGTAATAACAGCCTTGATACGCCTGGGCATTGAGTCAAACAGATTTTCGCGATTTTGAGGCATTCGATGAATTACATAAGTCGGTATTCCGAATTACAACTTTCGGTACATAAAACAGATCTTAGAGCTAAAGGTGTCAGTGGAAGTGTCATGAAGTGTTCTTTAGGACGACAAATATTAATTAAAAAAGTTAAATGTTTCGCCGACAATCTTATCTAGAATGATTTCACACTCCAAATGATGAGATCAAGTTTAAGCTTTGTTTTCTATTGTGCCACGGATAGTTACAACACAAAGATAAATACCACATGCTCTCTCCATTGCTGCTTTCTAAATTTATATATTTTAAATGGAATTTAAGTTACGGGCGCAATTATGAAACATTGCGATTAATTAGTTTAAATCTGTAACTAAATTGATGGCAAAAATCATGGGATACCTCGTCATATCCTGACGGTTCTCTTTTCCCCCGGTGTAGTGCAGCAGCTCCACGTGGCCTTGGCTAAGCAAGTCGTTGGAAATCGTCTACATAAATACTGAGCCATACCGCTTCTGTAGCCGTCCATGTTTGCGGAAGTGTTACCGGTGTAGGATTTTGTGCACGAATCGACCTCTCGATTATGTCTCATAAATAAACACAGGATTCATGTTGGGAGATATGGCTGGCCAAATCATTCGCCCGAATTATTCAGAATGGTCTTAAAATCGCCGGCCGGCGTGGCCGAGCGGTTCTAGGCGCTACAGTCTGGAACCGCACGACCGCTACGGTCGCAGGTTTGAATCTTGCCTCGGGCATGGATGTGTGTGATGTCCTTAGGTTAGTTAGGTTTAAGTAGTTCTAAGTTCTAGGGAACTGATGATCACAGATGTTAAGTCGCATAGTGCTTAGAGCCATTTGAACCATTTTTTTTTGTTCAAATCACTCATGAACAACTGTGGCCAGGTGACATGGTGCATGGTCATCCATAAAAATTCCCTCGTTGTTTTGGAACATTAGGTCCAGAAATGGCTGCAAATGGTCTCCAAGTAGCTGAACACCGCCATTTTCAGACAATGATCGGTTCAGTTGGATCAGAGGACCCCGTCCGATCCATGTAAAAGCAGTCCACACCTTTATGGAGCCACCACCAGCTTGCACAGCTGGGTTCATGACTTCATGCGGTCTGTGTGCCACACTCTAACCCCACTGTCAGCTGTTACGCACTGAAAGCGGGACTCATCTGACCGGACCAGCGTTTTACAGTCGTCTAGGGTCCAGCTGGCGTGGTGGCGAGCCCAGGAGGGGCGCTGCAAGCGGCGACGTGCTGTTAGCAAAGGCCTCGTGAGCAGGAGACCCCAGGTTCAAATCCCGATGCGGTACTCATTTTCAGTCGTCGTCGCTGATCCCGCATAATGTTCCAATCCAGTTGACATCAGTTACAACTTTCGTTTCCTTTCTCCCCCCTCCAGCTTCAATTTACATATAATATATAACAACTGTGGATTCCGCGTGGTGTCTGTTCATTCCGAAAGAACTGACAAAACAAATTCATATAAAGGCATTCGCGTTGGTCCTCTGCTGCACAGCTCAATGACGCCAAATTTCGCCGCAAGGTCCTAACAGATACTTTCGTCATCCACCACACATTGTTTTCTGCGGTTATTTCACGCAGTGTTGCTTGACTATCAGTACTCACAACTCTAAACAAACGCCGCTGCTCTAGGCCGTTCCGTGAAGCCGTTCGCTACTGTGTTGTCCTTGGTGAGAGGTAGTGCCTGTAATGTGATAATCCCCTCACACTCTTGATACAGTGGATCTCGGAATACTGAATTGTCCCACTCATCTAACTCCACGTTCAGAATCTGTTAATTCCCCCAGTGCGGCCACGGTCATCTCAGAAACGTTTCCACGTGAATCACCCGAGCACTAGTGACAGCTCCGCCAGGGCGCCGCCCTTCCACACCTGGGCTAAGCGATACTACTGCCACCTCTATACGTGCATGTCACTGTGCCATAATTTTTGTCACCTCTAAGTGATTTCGATGCCTGACTAAGTTTAATAACACATCCTGCCATGTTTTCGTGAATCTGTCTTCGGTAATTTATTATGGAGACTGTAATTAAACATCAGGTATAGTGGCATCTCATTGGCTAATGAATTATTTATTATGTAAATAAACACAGAGATCACTCATTGTGTCTTGAACGCATTAACATGGGAAGTTTATTTATTTTGTGGTAAATTTATAACATTGCGTTAAATATTTTGTAAATGTTCGTTGGACACACTTCTTTGGCTCAACAATCAATGAAAGATGACGTTTTCACAGTCAATATATATCACAGCTGAATCGACTTGCTCTGCTTTCAAAGTAGGTGCATCATAATCTGCAGTAAGTGTGGTGGGTTATGCTACATCTGTGCAGATGCAGGTAGTCGATTGTGTGACCTGTGGCTGGGGTCTACCTACAGAACCCATGATCTGTGTGCCATATACCCTACCTTACCCCTGATCTGTTTGTCGTCTGCTGGGGTCTTCATACCTTACCCTCGATCTGGGTTCCATCTGATGCAGTCTGCCTACCTCACCTTGGTCTGTGTATCGTCTGCTGGGGTCTGCCTACCTTACTGCTGATCTGTGTGCTGTCTGTTGCAGTCTGCATATCTTACCCCTGATCTGTGTGATGTCTGCTGGGGTCTACCTACCTTACCCCTGATCTGGGTTCTGTCTGATTGCCTACCTTACCCCTGATCTGTGTGCTGTCAGTTGTAGTCTGCATACCTTATCGCTGATTTGTGTGATGTCTGCTGGGGTCTACCTACCTTACCCCTATTCTGTGTGCCGTCTGCATACCTTACCCCTGACCTGTGTGCAGTTCACTGGGGTCTGCCTACCTTGCGGTAGACGGTCCACAGCTGCCTCGACAGGAGCACTGGTGGCAGGTGGCTCTCGATGAGCCTGGGCGGTGGCTGCCGTTGGGCACTGTTTATCGTGCTGGCGGTGCCCTCCCTGCGGCTCTTTGGTACCAGGCCAGAGTGCCTGACAAGTGGACGATACATGTACAGAACAGTGGAGTGAAGGATCTAGGATAATCCTTGGGACTTTGCCTTAGCCAAACCCTGGTTTACTCTCTCGAGGTAAGGAAATCTCTCGCTGATACACTTCTTCTTGGCCGATTTGAAGTCGAGATCATTCACGAGCAGCCACACCATCTCTTGCACCCATGTCGTACCTGCAGTCCTAACAGCAGAAAAAAATGCAGATTAGGAGAGACTGGTCCAAGTCGATGAGCGAGATATGATGGTTAATCACTCAGTCTGACTCTGCGCTTCCAGACAGTATCACCATATGGATTCTACTAATGTTTCATGAGGTGATGTATTGAAGCCACTACCTATAGTTCAGCACGCGCAAAATAACTGCCACATACATCACCTAACATTAAAAATTTCAACGTAGCTCTTGTGGAACAACTGCTATAACTCGTGGGATTTTTTATTACTCGTTGCTACACATGACTACCTTAGACAATGTGTATTTCACAGCCACTGTTTATTCCTCTCCGTTTCTCGTTAACGTTCCAAAGATTAAAGCCCCTTAATATAGCTGACTGTGGAAATTTCACAAACTTGTCGTTTACTGATCACATGCTTATTTCAAAGTATGTGCAGTCCGTAAAGCTGCTAATGCGTTCGAAAAATGTGGACTCGATCCGTGTGGTCCTCCTGTGTTTAAGAAGCACGATGTTTCTGTTGTGTACTCCACAGACGGTGTTCTCTTGCTACAGGTCGTTCTGAAACTGAAAATACGCCAGCTCAGACTGCATCACCTGAAGGTTAATCCACAGAAAGTCCCAATTAATCTGCTGATCGCCATCGTATTGGGTGAGTTTAAGGACCGGTACCTTCATAACCTGTGCTGCAATTAAGAAAACAGTGGTGCCGAATTATTTTTTATTTTTGGTGTTGCGGCTTCCGCCCCATCAGTGTATTTTTCGGCATCAAACTGTAATGACGTGGTCCAATGCCTACAATTATTTTGTACAGAGCAAACGTCCGTGCTTGCAGTGGTGCTGTAAGTGGAAAGCTGCTGACGAAACGTGTCGCATTGACCTCGACGACTGTGTTTTTGTATCACCATGGATGACCATCGTCGGCGAGTGTGGAGCCCACCTGGCAAAAGATGCCGTTAGTACTGTGTCTCGGGGAGACGCAGTGATTACTCCTGGCTCCGTGATAGGGGTAACTATCTGTATAACTTTAGGGTGTGGATGGAACTCTGACAGTTCAAAACAGGTCATGAATATTGTGCGTCCTCATGTGTTACTTCTCGTGTGGCGCTATCGTGATGTCACTTTCCAACGGGACAATGCTCATCAACACAAGTCACGTGTCTCTGTGAATTGTTCTGTGAGGTGTTGAGACACTCTCGTTGCTAGCAAGGCCCCCAGAACCGTCCCCAATAGAACATGAGGGAGACCATGACAGACACGAAATCCATCTTGGGGACTGTTTGCGGGATACTGATAATCAGTTCCGGCAGTTGTGGATCAGGTTGCCTTGTGGGAGGAACAACCGCGCTATGGCACATAGGGATCCAGGTCAGGAACGGCTCAGCGTCACACTGATGACTGGGCTCACTAACCTCATCGGCTATCGATTTGCAATTACACAGATGGCGGTAGTGTGGCGTATACGAGGCACAGGAGGGCAGTGCATTGGCGGAGCTGTCATTTGTACTCGGGTGATTCACTTAAAAATGTTTTCGACGTCATTATGGTAGCTCGAAGGGGATTAACAGACGTTGAACGAGTGATGGTAGATGGAGCTAGTCCATGGAACATTCTAGTTCGGAAATTGTTAGGGAATTCAATATTCCGAGATCCACAGCGCCCAGAGTATGCCGAAACTACCACATTCTGACGTTACCTCTCACCACCGACAACGCACTGGCCGACGGCCTTCACTTAACAACCGAGAGCAGCGGCGTTTCTGCAGGGTCGTCTGTGCTAACATACGTGAAATACTAGCAGGGGAAAATGAGGGACGTGCGACGACCGCAACTGTAAGGAGAGCGCGCTAACGGCAGCAGACGGCAGACGTGAGTGCCTCAGCCAGCAGCACGACATCGCCTGCAGTGCCTCTCCAGGGCCGATGACCGTGTCGATTTGGCCCGAGGCGACCGGAAAACCGTGACCTGGTCAGATGAGTCACCATGTCAGTTGGTGAGAGCTGGTGGCAGGGTTAGAATGTGGCGCAAACCCTACGAAGCCGTGCACCCAAGTTGGCAACAAACCAATGTGCACGTCCATGTTGAATCCACAGCAGGCTGTGTTTAGAGGGAATGGACTAGATCTTACTCATGTTCGTCAGTTTGTAGACCATTTGAAGTTATTTATGAACTTAATGTTTCCAAACCATTATGGAATTTTTGTGGATGACAATATGCCATGTGTAAAGTGTCAGGCAAATACAACACCTTCCATGAAAACCCTGACATCATAGCAAATCCGGCAGTGTGTCACATAGCTCCGAATAAATCCTGACATTAAATTAACCAAACCAATATGATCAACGAGTGAGCAAATGGAATACCACAGACTAACACAAGAACGCCTAAATTCATGTTATAGCTTCCCACCGTGAAACAGACGCAGTTCCGAGGGGAGAAACGAGAAGCCAAGAGCAAAGCCGTGTAAGCTAGAAGGCCTCAAGATAAGGGACAGACACCCACATCGCCGGCCGATCGCCAAGAGCAGCCCCCAGCCCATGTTAAAAGATAGAGCCCTCCAGAAGAACAGTATAGATCTTACGATAACACTAAAAGGGCCACACCAGCTGCATGTTTTAGCGTGAGACTATAAACGTCTCTGTTATGTAGCAAACATTAAAAACATTGCCCCACCACGAAAAGTATAACGTTTCTCATTGGATAGACAAAATTTTTGTAGGCGTAGTTTAAGGTTAACATTGAGACGCTGATTGGTTAGTTGAAAACAGAGACAGATAACTTTTTAGTAAACCAACTTCGGGAAATTGTAGTAAGAGCAAATTAGAGAGTTGCTACCGAGACGGCGAGGTGTGTGGAGCTGTGCCGCCCGCCGCCCCCTGACGCTGTCTAAATAAACACCGACAAGGTAATGAACGCACGCGATGCCGCATTTTTGAGCGCATAAGGCTTCACTCAGAACTGCAGAAGTCTCATCTGTTACACCCCCTTTTTGCGTAATACTAGTGTCGATCGTCAATTAAAGCTCATGGTATTCACATTTGCTACTTGAAGTTAAAATATGAAATGCGATGATTTTTCTGTTATCTAATTATTAAAAAAAGGTGGGAATTTAAGGAGATGGGACCTGGATAAACTAAAAGAACCAGAGGTTGTAAGGAGTTTCAAGGAGAGCATAAGGTAGCAATTGACAGGAATCGGGGAAACAAATACAATAGAAGAAGAATGGGTAGCTTTGAGGGATGAAGTAGTGAAGGCAGCAGAGGATCAAGTAGGTAAAAAGACGAGGGCTAGTAGAAATCCTTGGGTAGCAGAAGAAATATTGAATTTAATTGATGAAAGGAGAAAATATAAAAATGCAGTAAAAGAAGTAGGCAAAAAGGAATACAAACGTCTCAAAAATCCCCCCTGTGGGTTCGGGGGTAAGAATAGGCCCACGGTATTCCTGCCTGTCGTAAGAGGCGACTAAAAGGAGTCTCAAACGTTTTGGCCTTGTGAGATGGTCCCCTAACGGGTTTGACCTCCATCCTTCTAAATTTTCCGAAGAGCGAGCCGATTGGGGAAGGGCGCCTTACAAGGAGCGATGTGTCCATCAAGCATTACCATCTCTAGCCAGGTTTGTCGTCATCGCTTAGCAGTCCCGCTCACCTACCATCTCTTGGGCGTGGATTTGTTCTTGGGTGCGGTTTCTTGCAGTCTGCTATGCTGTGCCGCTTTATGCGCCAATGACGATATTGGACTACATCACCTGAAATCCAGCACGGTAGCCAGTCCGTTGTGGTGGGGCCGCCATGTACCCTGTTGGTTGTAGCCCCCTGACTACACAGGGATCGCTCTGCTGATGCCAGCGCCGTTAACTCCCCACGTATGCCAAGGAGTAGATGCCTATCTCCTTGGGGCATTGGGACTCCCGGCAATGGCCATCCTGCCAGGTGGTCGTTGCTGAGCCTGGGTGGCGCCCGTGGGGAGGGCCCTTGGTCGGAGTAGGTGGCATCAGGGCGGATGACCCGCAATGAAGCGTGGTACATCATCTCTTGCTGGTGGCCAGCCGCCAGCAGTCTCTAAGCGTTCCAGGGCAACGCAACTACATATGACCCCAAATCGTTCCCCTCCCTGGCTACACCATGGGAGGAACGAAAGACTAAGGATGCCAGCGAACCATACTCGCCCCGCTACCTGGTGTGTACGAGAGCTGATGGTGAATCCTTTACATCCATGAAGCCTCAGTTCTATGTCGAGCACTTAGAGGACAAGTTCGGGGAGGTGGAGGGCTTGTCCAAAATGCGCTCGGGCTCGATTTTGATCAAATCGGCGTCCTCCGCCCAGTCCCGCCGGTTTCTCGATTGTAACAAGCTGGGGGATGTTCCGGTTACAATCACGCCCCATAAGAGTCTTAATATGGTCCACGGCATAATATTCCATCGGGACCTTCTATTGCAGTCCGATGACGAGCTTCGCGCCAATTTAGAGCGGCGAGGTGTCCACTTCGTCCGGCGCGTACATCGTGGTCCAAGGGATAAGCAGGTTGCCACCGGTGCCTTCATCTTGGCCTTCGAGGGTGATACTTTACCTGAGAAGGTCAAGGTGATGGTCTATCGTTGTGACGTCAAGCCATATATCCCTCCCCCGATGCGGTGCTTTAAGTGCTGGAAGTTCGGGCATATGTCTTCCCGCTGTACTTCCGGCCTCACATGTCGAGATTGTGGACGCCCATCACATCCCGATACTCCATGTGCTCCGCCTCCCATCTGTGTAAACTGCGGAGAGCACCACTCACCTTGCTCGCCGGACTGCAGGATCTACCAGAGAGAGCGCAAAATCATGGAGTATAAGACCCTGGACCGCCTGACATACACTGAGGCCAGGCAGAAGTTCGAACGCCTCCATCCTGTTCGAATGCCTGCCTCTTACGCCGCGGCTACTACCGTTATGGCCCCATTAGCTCTCCCTCAGACTGCCACCTCTCAGAGCCGGAATGCTACACCTGCCCCCTTGATGGTGGGGGGCACTTCACTCCCTGCTGCTCCTGCACTACCTGCCTCAGGAGCAGCAACCCCCCAACCATCGGGGACATCAGTCCCCACTTCTAAGCTGGGGAAGCCTCACACTTCCCCTGCTCGAATAGCATGGAAAGGGTCCGTTGGGTCCCTTCCTTCCCAGGTTTCCGCCTCTGGGAAGGGTGACGTCAGCCAATGGAAGAAAAGCAGACCAGCGGCTGATCACAGGGCTTCCCGCTCCTCCTCCGTCCTGGAGACTGACTCGCTGGAGCCCTCCCAGCCAATGAAACCCAAGGACCAGAGAGACAAGACGAAGAAGAAGACCTCTAAGGCCAAGGACCACGCGGTGGCATCCACCCCACTGCTCCCTACAGGCTCTGCGTCCGGGGATAAGGTGGAGATCCGGGCGTCCGCTGAGGACCTGGATCTCGCCGGACCCTCAGACGCCATGGAAGCAGATTGTACTGGTCCTCCATCGGTGGCAGCAGGTGACCCAGTGGCGTGATCTGCCTCCTCGGCCCCTTCACGCCTTTTTCGGACATGGACAAAGCAATGCTCCAGTGGAACTGCAGCGCTTTTTTCCACCACCTTGCTGAGCTTCGCCAACTCATCAGCAGTCACCCTTTCCTCTGCATTGCCCTACAGGAAACTTGGTTTCCGGCAATGCGGACCCCTGCCCTACGTGGGTATCGGGGTTATTACAAGAACCGGGCAGCTTATGAGAGGGTATCTGGTGGAGTCTGCGTCTACATCCTTCACTCTGTCTACAGCGAATGTGTACCTCTTCACACACCTTTAGAGGCTGTCGCTGTAAGGATGTGGACGCCTCAGCCTATTACTGTCTGCAGTTTGTATCTTCCGCCAGATGGTGATGTCTCGCGTCATGTGTTGGCTGCATTGATAGCACAACAGCCTCCTCCTTTTGTGTTACTGGGCGACTTTAACGCCCATAACCCCCTGTGGGGTAGCGCCGCGATTACTGGCCGGGGTAGAGATGTCGAGACTCTTCTCTCGCAGCTTGACCTCTGCCTCTTAAACACGGGAGAGCCGACACATTTCAGCGTCGTCCATGGCACATTTTCGGCCATCGACCTTTCTATCTGCAGCCCCGGACTTTCACCATCCATCCACTGGAGTGTCCATGACGACTTATGTGGTAGTGACCATTTCCCCATCTTTCTGTCACTACCACAGCGTCACTCTTCTGAACGCCCCTCCAGATGGGCTCTGAATAAGGCTGATTGGGGCTTGTTCTCCTCTCTCGCCACTATCGCACCTCCTTCCCCTGACACCATTGATGCGGTGGTTCAGTCGGTCACCACCGGCATCGTTTCTGCGGCGGCATCTGCGATTCCCTGTTCATCCGGGTCCCCTCGGCGGAGGACTGTGCCTTGGTGGGCGCCCGAGATCGCAGAGGCGATTAGAGATCGCCGGCGGGCTCTTCAACGCCATAAGCGGCACCCGTCCTTGGAGAACCTCATCGTTTTTAAACAGCTCCGTGCCCGTGCCCGACGCCTTATTCGCCAACGGAAGCAGGAGTGCTGGGAACGGTATGTTTCCACCATTGGCGTCCGTAGCTCTGCATCGCAGGTTTGGGCTAAGATTAGGCGACTCCATGGCTATCGGCCGCCTGTCTCTGTCCCTGGGCTTTCGCTGAATGGAGTGGTGTGTACTGACTCCGACACGATTGCGGACCGGTTAGCAGAGCATCTACGAATTACCCACTGGCCTTCCGCTCCCGGAAAGAGCGGTTGGAAAGTTGGAGGCTTTCCTTTCACACGCGCCACGCGGAGTCGTACAATGCTCCTTTCAGCGACTGGGAATTCCAGAGTGCCCTATCTGCTTGCCCTGATACGGCTCCTGGGCCAGACCGCATCCACAGCCAGATGCTGAAACACCTCTCTGTGAATTGCAAGCGACGCCTCCTAGATGTTTTCAACCGCATCTGGGTTGAGGGTGTGTTCCCGTCTCAATGGCGAGAAAGCATCGTCCTCCCCGTGTTGAAACCTGGCAAGAACCCGCTGGAGGTGGACAGCTACCGCCCCATCAGCCTCACCAACGTTCTTTGCAAGTTGCTAGAACGTATGGTGAGCCGGAGGTTGAGTTGGCTCCTCGAGTCTCGAGGCCTTCTGGCTCCGTCTCAGGGTGGGTTCCGCAAAGGCCGCTCTGCCGTCGATAATCTGGTCTCCCTAGAGTCTGCCGTCCGTACAGCCTTTGCACGCCGCCAACATCTGGTTGCCGTCTTCTTTGACATGCGGAAGGCATACGATACGACTTGGCGATATCACATCCTGGCCACACTTCATGGGTGGGGTCTTAGGGGCCCGCTCACGATTTTTATTCAGAATTTTCTGTCGTCTCGTTCCTTCCGCGTGCAAGTTGCTGCGTCCCATAGTTCCTCCCGGGTCCAGGAGAACGGGGTCCCACAGGGGTCTGTCCTCAGTGTCTCCCTGTTTTTAATTGCGATCAATGGGCTCGCTGAGGCGGTGGGATCGTCCGTCGCAGCTTCGTTGTATCCAGACGATTTCTGCCTCTACTACAGCTCCGCTGGCATTGCAGTTGCTGAGCGCCAGCTGCAGGGCGCTATCCGCAAGGCGCAGTCGTGGGCTGTAGCGCACGGCTTCCAGTTTTCGGCCGCTAAGACCTGCGTTGTGCATTTCTGCCGGCGTCGCACGGTTCACCCTGAGCCACGCTTTTACCTTGACGGTGAACCTCTTGCTGTGGTAGAGACGCATCGGTTCTTGGGACTGGTATTTGATGCCCAGCTGACTTGGCTGCCTCATATTAGGCAGCTTAAACAAACATGCTGGCGGCATTTAAACGCTCTCCGTTGCCTTAGCCACACCGGATGGGGTGCCGATCGGTCCACCCTTCTCCGGCTGTATCAAGCGCTGATCCAGTCCCGCCTTGATTATGGGTGTGTGGCTTATGGTTCGGCGTCGCCATCAGCGTTGCAATTGCTGGATCCCATCCATCACTGCGGGATCCGACTCGCCACAGGAGCATTTCGGACAAGCCCTGTTGACAGCTTACTTGTGGAGGCTGGTGTTCCTCCATTGCGGATCCGGCGCGACCGACTTCTGGCCGCTTATGCTGCCCACGTTTGTAGCTTGCCAGGGCATCCCAACTACCGTCTCCTGTTCCCGCACTCGATCGTCCATCTTCCAGACAGGCGGCCCCGGTCAGGGTGTACGATCGCGGTTCGCATCCGGGCTCTACTGTGTGGGATTGAGTTTTTTCCTCTCCCGCCTGTTTTCCGGGCCAATCTCCGTCTGCCCCCTTGGTGTGTGCGCCGACCATGCATTCGGCTGGATTTGGCACAGGGTCCGAAAGATTCGGTCCCTCCTCCGGCCCTCCGCCGCCGCTTTGTTGCTCTCCTTGCCGAGTTTCCCAGATCTGCCGTGACCTATACCGACGGTTCGATGGTCTCTGGTCGCACTGGTTACGCTCTTACTCTAGAGGATCATTGTGAGCAACGGTCGCTGGCACCCGGGAACAGTGTATACACTGCCGAGTTGGTTGCCATCTATCGCGCCCTAGAGTATATCCGCTCCTGCTCAGGTGAGTCCTTTGTCATCTGTAGTGACTCCCTGAGTGGTTTACGAGCTCTTGACCAGTGCTTTCCTCGTTCCCGTCTGGTGATGGCCATCCACGAGTCGCTCCATGCTCTTGCCCGTTGCGGCCGCTCCGTGGTCTTTGTTTGGACCCCAGGTCATGTCGGCATCCCGGGCAATGAGCGGGTTGACACGCTGGCTAAACAGGCAGTGAGTTCACCGGCTCTGGAACTCGGCCTTATGGAGTGTGATCTCCTGTCGCTTTTGCGCCAGAAAGTGCTTGGTGCCTGGTGTGACGAGTGGCGCACCCTGCCCACGCCCAACAAACTTCGGGCGGTGAAGGAGACGACCCGTGTGTGGCGCTCCTCCATGCGGGCCTCTCGGAAGGACTCTGTCGTCCTCTGCCGGCTGCGCGTTGGCCACACGTGGCTGACGCACGGCCATTTGTTGCGCCGGGAGGACCCACCGCTATGTCGCTGCGGGGCAGCTCTGACGGTGGTCCACATTTTGGTGGACTGCCCGCTTTTAACAGGACTCAGGCAGACGTTTGCGCTGCCTGATACCCTCCCTGCCCTTTTATGTGATGACGATGCTATGGCGGACCTCGTGTTGAGTTTTATTCGGGCAGGGGGTTTTTATCGTATGATTTGAGTGTTTGTCCTTTTATTTCCTGTATTGACTTGGGCCTTTGGCCTGTGGTTTTAAACTGTGGGTTTTAATGTCATTTGGTGGTTGGCTTTTCCTTATTTTCATGGTCGGCCAACCACCTTCACACTCGGTGCGATTTTAGTTCCGTTTGTCTGGTCTTTGTCTGCCTTTCTTGTATTGTGTCGTCCCTTCTCTCAGTTCTCCGTTTTTAACGACTGACATATTTTATTTCGTGTGATTTTATCGTGGAACAAGGGACCGATGACCTTAGCAGTCTGGTCCCTTCAATCCCACACCCAACCCCCGTCTCAAAAATGACATCGACAGGAAGTGCAAAGTGGTTAAGCAAGGATGGCTAGAGGACAAATGTAAGGATGTAGAGGCTTATCTCACTAGGAGTACGATAGATACTGCCTACAGCAAAATTAAAGAGACCTTTGGAGAAAAGAGGACCACTTGTATGAATATTAAGAGCTCAGATGGAAACCAAGTTCTAACCAAAGAAGGGAAAGCAGAAAGGTGGAAGGAGTATATAGAGGGTCTATACAAGGGCGATGTACTTGAGGACAATATTATGGAAATGGAAGAGGATGTAGATGAAGACGAAATGGGAGATACGATACTGCGTGAAGAGTTTGACAGAGCACTGAAAGACCTGAGTCGAAACAAGGCCCTGAATTAGACAACATTCCATTGGAACTACTGACGGCCTTGGGAGAGCCAGTCCTGACAAAACTCTACCATCTGGTGAGCAAGATGTATGAGACAGGCGAAATACCCTCAGACTTCAGGAAGAATATAATAATTCCAATCCCAAAGAAAGCACGTGTTGACAGATGTGAAATTACCGAACTATCAGTTTAATAAGTCGCAGCTGGAAAATACTAACGCGAGTTCTTTACAGAGGAATGGAAAAACTAGTAGAAGCCGACCTCGGGGAAGATCAGTTTGGATTCCGTAGAAATGTTGGAACACGTGAGGCAATACTGACCCTACGACTTAGAAGCTAGATTAAGGAAGGGCAAACCTACGTTTCTAGCATTTGTAGACATAGAGAAAGCTTTTGACAATGTTGACTGGGAATACTCTCTTTTAAATTCTGAAGGTGGCAGGGGTAAAATACAGGGAGCGAAAGGCTATTTACAATTTGTACAGAAACCAGATGGCAGTTATAAGTGTCGAGGGGCATGAAAGGGAAGCAGTGGTGGGGAAGGAAGTGAGACAGGACTGTAGTCTATCCCCGATGTTATTCAATCTGTATATTGAGCAAGCAGTAAAGGAAACAAAAGAAAAATTCGGAGTAGGTATTAAAATCCATGGAGAAGAAATAAAAACTTATGAGGTTCGCCGATGACATCGTAATTCTGTCAGAGACAGCAAAGGACTTGGAAGAGCAGTTGAACGGAATGGACAGTGTCTTGAAAGGAGGATATAAGATGACCATCAACAAAAGCAAAACGAGGATAATGGAATGTAGTCGAATTAAGTGGGGTGATGCTGAGGGAATTAGATTAGGAAGTGAGACACTTAAAGTAGTAGAGGAGTTTTGCTATTTGGGGAGCAAAATAAATGACGATGGTCGAAGTAGAGAGGATATAAAATGTAGACTGGCAATGGCAAGAAAAGCGTTTCTGAAGAATAGAAGTTTGTTAACATCGAGTATAGATTTAAGTGTCAGGAAGTCATTTCTGAAAGTATTTGTATGGAGTGTAGCCATGTATGGAAGTGAATCATGGACGATAAATAGTTTGGACAAGAAGAGAATAGAAGCTTTCGAAATGTGGTGTTACAGAAGAATGCTGAAGATTAGATGGGTAGATCACATAACTAATGAGGAGGTATTGAATAGGATTGGGGTGACGTTGTGGCACAACTTGACTAGAAGAAGGGATCGGTTGGTAGGACATGTTCTGAGGCATCAAGGGATCACCAATTTAGTTCTGGAGGGCAGTGTGGAGGGTAGAAATCGTAGAGGGAGACCAAGAGATGACTACACTAAGCAGATTCAGAAGGATGTAGGTTGCAGTAGGTACTGGGAGATGAAGAAGCTTGCACAGGATAGAGTAGCATGGAGAGCTGCATCAAACCAGTTTGAGGACTGAAGACCACAACAACAACAACATAATTATTGAGAAGCCACATCAGCCACTGTAATTTACGACAGGTTGGATAAGTAATTAAAGATAATTGAGGGTCACTGTAGACCATTTTGATAGTTTTCTCTTTTGTGAAACTTAATTTGAACCTAGATTATAGATGTGATATGGCATAGGTCATCCTTCGATCGATTGTAGAACTTGGAAACCCATTCAGGGAGTATTCGTTCACATTTTTGTTGAACGCAGTTGGTTTTTATCATCCTGTATTAAAATATTTCCTTTCATCAGTAGCGCAATTTACAAACAATGTTTAGTGATTAGAATAAAATTTCCAGTGGTAAACTTAACTGCTTTTTCGACGTTATTTTACCAACTAACTAAAAATAGGAAAGCCTTGAACCCCTTCCACTAAATTTAGTTAGTATTAAGATTCTTTTACAGGGAGTACAGTGGAGCTGACGATGAAATCATTAAGTATTTGATTATATCAACGCTAGTCTCACTGAACTCTTCTGAACTCTACATGTCATTTGTAGTCTGGCGTCTCCTTACCAGGAACAGGTCCCAGGTTCAAACTAGTCAGTTCCCTAAAAAACACGCTCAGAGCGTCGTTGCGCGAGAGTGGTAGGGAGACACGACTTAGAACAGACACCACGCAGAATGTTAGATCTGGGCCGCAGTACTTTGCGACTGGCTTGAAGAACATGAAGCAAAGCAAGTTGGGACCTATTCCCATTTTGTTTTGTTATTTTCCTCCTCGAATGATACTTTTTTTGGTTTCTTAGTTAGCATTGGTGTTAGTGAGAGATGTGGCATAAGATAAAGCTGTCACTCTGTAATTCCAAGTAGAGGACGTTGCCAAATTCCATTAATCAGAATAGTTTTCTCATTAATTTCAGCCATTTTAAGTAACTAATTTTGTTCCAGCTCAGTTAAATTAACTAACAGCAATTATTTCCAATTCCAGTCACATTATTGGCATTTAAACAAATGTAATTGATGTATTACTGAAAGATATATGCCAGAAGCATACAACTGCTACCATTATCATACCTTGTCTACAGATCTGGAGAAGAACCAAAATCAATTCTGGTCCCATGTCAAATGGATAAGCGTGTCAAATGCTTCCATTTAGTCACTCGTTGACTATTCTGGTTTGGCAGTAGAAGATAGCAAAAGGAAGGCCGAAGTGTTAAATTCCACGCATAACAAATCGTTTACGGAGGAGAATCGTACAAGCGTACGGAAAGCGTAAGGAAAATAATCCATAGACACACTTGAAGTTTTGATGTGGCTTATTTCCTAAACAAGAGAAATATCAGCACTTATTTAATTTCTGGATAATGAACACTTTTATGTATGGTATTGTTTCAGGTTACAGGTTTAGTCATCAAGAAGGCTTATTTCAATGGAAACTCTTATTATAACATATAGTTCAGACAAAAACTAATTTTTCTGCACTTTTCAATTAATTTGAGATGTGAAATTCTAATTGTAAATTATCGAAATTACGTATTTAACAATGTGGAACATTAGTAGTTATTTTTGCAAAGCTATATAAGCACTGTGCTTGAAGCCATTTTTAAGTCAGTCTATTACGAGATTTGGTGTGTGGAACCTGCGTCAGGTCAATAACGTGTTCAGCTTAATATGAAAGCGGACTGTCAGTTATAACTGCTAGTAGCATTGAGGATTAACTTTATTAGGAAAGTCGGTCTGTTCCGAGATTTCGAGCGTGGAAACCGTGTCAGTCAAAACAGCAATAACGTAATTGAGCAATGATGTGTTGTGAATAAGAAGATTTACAGTGAAGAAGGACAATTAATGATGATAGCTGATCAACCTTAACATAAAAGTGCCACACACATAGTTAATCTTAATGAGACTGTTGAAGGTTGGCTAGGTTATACTGCACAGTGATTATTGCCATACAATTAGAAAGTGCAGTATGTGCATACCTTCCAAGTGGGACTTAACTAGATATCAAACATTAAGACGCAGACTGGCCATAACTAATTCAGTGAGGGGGGGGGGGGGGGGCTGTGAAGTTTATGGAGGCAAAACCTGTAAAACCAAGTGTGTGTGTGTGTGTGTGTGTGTGTGTGTGTGTGTGTGTGTGTGTGTGTCGAAGACATTACTGTATGTAGGTAGTGCTGCACCAGTATTGGGACAACCTGCATTCTGGCCCAAAGTACCGTTATCCAAGATGGCGGCCTTGACGTCATCCAGTGATGTCAGTTGATGACATCAGCCAAGATGGTGGCCGTGACTTCAGCTGATGACGCAAGTACTGTTTTCCAAACTGGTGGGAAAGTGCCACACCCCACTGCCATAACCCCCAGGTGGGAAGTTAAAATTCCATCAGGACAATGCAACCTCTAATAACCCAAGAAAAGGACGGGAAGATAGGTCACTTGGGCTACCTCCACTAACCTAACCCCCTCCCCTCCCCTCCCCTCCCCTCTCCCAGAAACACTGTGGGAAGATCAAATTCCAGCAGGATAATGCATCACACAACAGTTATCTCTACTAACCTAAGAAAATCGCGGGAAGGTAGGCCACTTGGCATACCGCTGCAAAGCCCTCTGTGGCAATGTACCGAGAAGAAGGCGACTCTGCCTTACTTGCCTGGTTTCTGTATCACTACCCTGGTGTCTTGCTGCTTCAGTAGTCTCTCGTTGCACAGTAGTGGTCCTCACGCGCCAGGTTCAATGTCGGTCTGTGGTCCTGCTCAAGTGGGGTGTGTCGGGATGCCAGCTGTGAAATGTTAACAACATTTTGTACTATACTCGTTTGAACAAAGAATACTTTGAAACACACTTCACAGAATTTCCAATATGGCGGCTCTTGGCTACACCGTTATTCAACCCTTCACAACACATTGGCACATTTCTTACTTTCCATACTCGTGACAGAGTGTACTTACGACATGTGGCTTTCTCATAACTAATGCCTTCAATTTATATCTTGTTTAACAGCTGGAATATTAACGCGCGCCCTGTCTTTTGGAGCCACCCCCTGTTACTCCACCGTACGTTTTGAGTTTCGCCTCGCTACTAAGTCGCCCTATCTTCCTGACAGATAAGAGAGACCCCACCTTTCTCCCTCAGCCAATAAGGACACTTCACTCATTTCCTATATATATATCCAAACTTTCTGCCAATGGGCGTTTAGATCGCTGTTGCCAGGTGGACCTGACATCACGTTTGCGGACATTGTCCCGGAACACTGTCTCACATTGTAAGATCCTACTCCTGAATATGCGGATCTTGTCCCTACTAAGGTTGCACAACATAGCCTACTATGATATTATCATTATTTCTACTTGCTGACACGTAATTGTCAGACGTACATGTAGCCTGGCTGTTACTTAGCATTTCCGATCGCATAAATGTGCGTAATACTTGGCCTAAAAACGTGAAGGTAATACACGTATGCATTACACCCCCCACTAACCTAACACACCCGACCCCCTCCTCCTCCTCCTCCTCCAAGGCATTCTCGGGAAAAGGATTCGACAAGTGCTGGTTTGCTGGAGAGAGGAAGGAGTGTATTTGGAACAGTTTATTTAGGGATAGAGTATATTTATTACACTGATGCAAGGCACATGCTCTGACATGCTTGGACTCACACCACACAGCCTACAGACATGTAAACCACTAAAAGACTATGCAAACATGATATCTAATCATCAACTGTTAAAACCATGCACCAGTCTTTATTTAAACAATTTGAGGCACTACCGCAATCCATTGTGTTCACCACGAGGTCCAGACTCCAACTAACTTAGTACACAGTATCATCACCAGAGAGCACTGTCATCCCCCTCATCTGTTCGGCCACTTAATCTCTCCTGCAATCCTAACGGAACTTGTGTGACGTGTGTACCCCACACGCACATACTGACATCACATCTCTATCTAAATACCCGCCAAGTCGTCTGCTGGGCCTCACGCATGGGTGTTCGCCGCTGCTGACGTCATTTCCCTCTCTACCTGCAGTCCAGCCAATACCTATATGCAGAGAGACTCACCCTCGCAGACGCTACAGAAAAACTGTTCCACAGCTCACGACATATGCGCGTGACGCGCATACTGGCGTTACAGATCATGCAATAGAATTCCAGGAGGCTACTACCTGCAACCTGGCAAAGTGACACAGCCGTCAGCTGTCAAACCACGCACAGCTGCCCATTCGACCCCAGAGAAATTCCTCTTGAAATACGGTTTCACTTAGGCACCGTTCCTAACACGACTGGTCAGGAGGGAAGAGGTTTCACAGAGCACGCTGACACAGCCGCCAGCCACCAATGGGCGCAAGTCAGCACGACTCATCTGTCTCACGCCACTGCAGGTGAAAATCGTTTCTATTTACAAGTATCCAGTTAGAGTTCTCCGAGTGTTATACTAACGTCACAGATTTATACTAACGTCGCAGAACACAAACACACTCTGATGCCGATGCCATATGCGAGTCGCCTCTGGGCAGCACGTGTGTTTTACCATTGCTGATGCGATACCTGGGGATACAGACGTCGCCGAACAGCACAGGGAGCATTGCTCCTGGTGTGGCATGACAGCATCTAACCGTATTTAACTGCCTAGTGTGTCTGATGCAACGCCACGGAGTGCACACGTGTAGCTGCAAACCATTGCAAGCGCATCTAACAAGGTTCCCAATCTTATACTGATGTCACACGACTATGAAAAAAAATACCTCTAGGAAATAGTATAGTGTCCCATAAATAGTTAATGCTCTCTTTCTTGATGTCTCACCTTGTATGCATGGAAATTCTTGCCCTAACAGAACTTTTTACGAAAATAGTGCAGAATAACGTCGATACCGTACCCCAGGTGCAACCACAACGGAGGGGTATCTGTTGAGAGGCCAGACAAACGTGTGGTTCCTGAAGAGAGACAGAAGCCTTTTCAGTAGTTGCAGGGGCAACAGTCTGGATGATTGACTGATCTGGCCTTGTAACACTAACCAAAACGGCCTTGCTGTGCTGGTATTGTGAACGGCTGAAAGCAAGGGGAAACTACAGCCGTAATTTTTCCCGAGGGCATGCAGCTTTATCGCATGGTTAAATGATGATGGCGTCCTCTTGGGTAAAATATTCCGGAGGTAAAATAGTCCCCCATTCGGATCACCGGGCGGGGACTACTCAGGAGGACGTCTTTATCAGGAGAAAGAAAACTGGCGGTCTACGGATCGGAGCGTGGAATGTCAGGTCCCTTAATCGGGCAAGTAGGTTAGGAAATTTAAAAAGGGAAAACGGTAGGTTAAAGTTAGATATAGTGGGAATTAGTTAAGTTCGGTGGCAGGAGGAACAAGAATTTTGGTCAGGTGCATACAGGGTTATAAATACAAGATCAAATAGGGGTAATGCAGGAGTAGGTCTAATAATGAATTAAAAAAATAGCAGTGCAGGCAAGGTACTACAAACAGTATAATGAACACATTATTGCGGTCAAGATAGACACGAAGCCCACGCCTATTACAATAGGACAAGTTTATATACCAACTAGTTCTGCAGATGACGAAAAAATTGAAGAAATGTATGATGAAATAAAAGAAATTATTCAGATAGTGAAGGGACGCGAAAATTTAATACTCATGGGTGACTGAAATACGGTAGAAGTAAAAGGGAGAGAAGGAGACATAGTAGGTGAATATGGATTGGGGGTAAGAAATGAAAGAGGAAGCTGCCTGGTAGAATTTTCCATAGAGCACAACTTAATCATAGCCAACACTTTGTTTAAGAATCATGAAAGAACGTTGTATACATGGAAGAAGCCTGCAGATACTGACAGGTTTCAGATAGATTACGTAATGGTAAGACAGAGATTTAGGAACCAGGTTTTATTGTAAGACATTTCCAGGGACAGATATTGACTCTGACCACAATCTATTGGTTATGACCTGTAGACCAAAACTGAAGAAACTGCAAAAAGGTGGGAATTTAAGGAGATGGGACCTCGATAAACTGACTAAACAAGAGGTTGTACAGTGTTTCAGGAAGAGTATAAGAAAACAATTGACAGGAATATGGAAAGAAATACAGTAGTAGAAGAATGTGTAGCTTTGAGGGATGAAGTAGTGAAGTAAGCAGAGAATCAAGTATGTAAAACGACGAGGGCTGCTAGAAATCCTTGGGTAACAGAAGAAATATTGAATTTAATTGCTGAAAGGAGAAAATATAAAAATGCAGTAAACGAAGCAGGCAAAAAGGAATACAAACGTCTCACAAATGAGATCGACAGGAAGTGTAAAATGGCTAAGCAGGGATGGCTGGAGGACAAATGTAAGGATATAGAGCCTTATCTAACTAGGGGTAAGAAAGATACTGCCTACAGGAAAATTAAAGAGACATTTGGAAAAAAAGGACCTCTTGTATGAATATCAAGAGCTCAGATGGAAACCCAATTCTAACCAAAGAAGGGAAAGCAGAAAGTTGGAAGGAGTATATAGAGGGTCTATACAAGGGCGATGTTCTTGAGGACAATATTATGGAAATGGAAGAGGATGTAGATAAAGATGAAATGCGAGATATGATACTGTGTGACAGAGCACTGAAAGACCTGGGTCGAAACATGGCCCCAGGAGAATACAACATTCCATTAGAACTACTGACAGCCTTGGGAGAGCCAGTCCTGACAAAACTGTACCATCTGGTGAGCAAGATGTATGACAGAGGCGAAATACCCTCTGACTTCGAGAAGAATATAATAATTCCAATCCCAAAGAAATCAGGGGTTGACAGATGTGTAAATTACCGAACTATCAGTTTAATAAGTCACAGCTGCAAAATACTAACGTGAATTCTTTACAGACGAATGGAAAAACTAGTAGAAGCCGACCTCGGGGAAGATCAGTTTGGATTCCGTAGAAATATTGGAACACGTGAGGCAATGCTGACCTTACGACCATCTTAGAAGCTAGATTAAGGAATGGCAAACCTACGTTCCTACCATTTGTAGACTTAAAGAAAGCTTTTGACAATGTTGACTGGAATACTCTCTTCCAAATTCTGAAGGTGGCAGGGGTAAAATACAGGGAGCGAAAGGCTATTTACAATTTGTACAGAAACCAGATGGCAATTGTAAGAGTTGAGGGGAATGAAAGGGAAGCAGTGGTTGGGAAAGGAGTGAGACAGGGTTGTAGCCTCTTCCAGATGTTACTCAGTCTGTGTATTTAGCTTGCAGTAAAGGAAACAAAAGAAAAATTCGGAGTAGGTGTTAAAATCCATGGAGAAGATATAAAAACTTTGAGGTTCGCCGATGACATTGTAATTCTGTCAGAGACAGCAAAGGACTTGGAAGAGCGGTTGAACGGAATGGACAGTGTCTTAAAAGGAGGATATAAGATGAACATCAACAAAAGCAAAACGAGGATAATGGAATGTAGTCGAACTAAGTCAGATTATGCTGGGGGAATTAGATTAGAAAATGAGACACTTAAAGTAGTAAAGGAGTTTTGCTATTTGGGGAGCAAAATAACTGATGATGATCGAAGTAGAGAAGATATAAAATGTAGACTGGCAATGGCAAGAAAAGCGTTTCTGAAGAATAGAAATTTGTTAACATCGAGAATAGATTTAAGTGTCAGGAAGTCGTTTCTGAAAGTATTTGTATGGAGTGTAGCCATGTATGGAAGTGAAACATGGACGATAAATAGTTTAGACAAGATGAGAATAGAAGCTCTCGTAGTGTGGTGCTACAAAAGAATGCTGAAGATTAGATGGGTAGATCACATAACTAATGAGGAGGTATTGAATAGGATTGGGGAGAAATTGTGGCACAACTTGACTAGAAGAAGGGATCGTTTGGTAGGATGTGTTCTGAGGCATCAAGGGATCACCAATTTAGTACTGGAGGGCAGCGTGGAGGGTACAAATTGTAGAGGGCGACCAAGAGATGAATACACCAAGCAGATTCAGAAAGATGTAGGTTGCAGTAGGTACTGGGAGATGAAGAAGCTTGCACAGCATAGAGTAGCATGGAGAGCTGCATCAAACCAGTCTCAGGACTGAAGACCACAACAACAACAAACGTCGAATGCAGTCTTCCTCACAGGCCTATCGTGGCACCCTTCTTCTCCTTTCAACACACACAAACGTTCTCACCGTTATGTAGAGACTCCTATATCCCGCATGGAAATTTGAGGAGATTGAATATGGACGTGCGTTTGTGCTGGACCGTTATTCCCCCCCCCCCCCCCCCTCCTCCCATGTAAATTGTTCAGATGACTGCTTCTGCACATTTCGCGCCTTTATTTAGTTGAGGGAAGATCGATTGTGGCGTGTGCATCTAGCATGCGGAAGACACGTTTGCCGGTTCTCTAGACATGAGAGATACATTAGTTGACCTTGTAAATTATAGGGAATGATTAGGAATCTGCTACATCGTTGACATCGGTATTCATGAGTGGAATTGTTAGTTTTCTCTATTTTTTTCGAGTTTCCGAGTAAATGTATTCTCAGATGTGATAGGTTTCTAGTTTGTCAGCAGTTTACAGCACGCTAGCTAAAGTTTTTCGGAATTATATCGCGCAGGTGGTACTGCTATGCAATCGATATTGATATTTGCTTGATATCGAGAAGTACTACGAAAATGGTATGATATTTTAGTAAACCATGCGAAATTAGATATGTTCTTGTAATCCCAGAGTCTGGAGTTGGGTGTAGAAAAGCGAGCAAGCAAGCACATAAGCAGGTGCAGACCAGAAACAGTAATGCGTTTGTGCCGATGGGGGAAACGAGGCTGAATTTGTAGAACAGTTCTGAGAGTGACTTCGATCCACTGAGAGCGCTCTAGTCACACGTTGGGGGTGGGTGCCCTCCTGACCTCGCAGTAAATATCCACTGCTGCGAGTACATTTACTGCGCTGTCTGTCTTCGCGGTATATGTACAAATGATGTAAAAGAGCAGATTTTGTATGGCATAGGATACGAGTTATATGTTTACTACATCGAGACGTTAGACATGATATATTGACGGATCGCAGGTCGGTTTCACGTTCTAATATTAAAGCTCCTGTCTTCAGTGGGAGAGCAGTGTAATTGAGTAAGAGGCTCTCCTTATTAGACGATATGTAGGGGCACTTTGGATGATATAATTGTTGGTGAAATATGGCGATCTGTGTAAAATAGTTTTTACCTCTGAAAGTCTCATCTGCAGAAATAAAGAAAAGATGGATGGTGTTTCGATACCGGCGACAACAGTAATTCGGCAGGTAAATTCAATAAGAGCCAGTCATAATGCTTGATTCATACGTATCCTTTGTGCTGGGATATAAAAGTCCATACATAGTGGTAAGTACGTTTGTCTGTGTTGCAACCAGAGGAAGGGTGCCACGTGCCACGTTAAGCCTGTGTGGAAAACTGCGTTCGACATTATTGTGCGCTATTTTCGTTAACAGGGTCTGTTAGGGCAATCATTTGCTTTCATACAAGATGAGACATTTAGAAAGAGAGCATTAACTATTTCTGGGACACTATAGAACTTCTGAGAGGTCGACTCGTTTCTTATTTTTTTCATAGTCGTGTGATATCAGTATAAGATTGAGAACCTTACTAGACGCTCTTGCGATGGTTTGTAGCTACGCACACACTTCATATCGTTGTGCCAGTCATGCTGGGCAGTTCAGCACAGTTAGAAATTCTCATGCCACGCTACGAGCTGTGCGCCCTGTGCTGTTCGATGATGTCAGTATCCCTGGGTATCGCATCAGCAATGGCAAAACACACATGCTGCCGAGAGGCATCTCGCATATGGGACCGGCGTGAGCGCGTGTTGGGAGTTCTGTGACGTCAGTATAACACTATGAGATCTCTAACTGTACACTTGAAAACAGAAACAACTTTCACCTGCAGCGACGTGAGAGTGATGACTCACCCTGGCTTGTGCCTGGTGGTAGCTCATGGAGGTGCCAGTGCAGTCCCACCTGGTCGCGTCTGTAACGGTGTCTAGATGAACACGTATTTCGAGAGGCATTTCTCAGGTATCAAGTACGAAAGGGATGTTACTGCCTGATGCTTGTGGGACCCGAATGGGCAGCTGTGCGTGGTTTGACAGCTGACAACCATGTCACTTTGCGGGGTTGCAGGTAGCCTCCTGGAATTCTATTGCATGATCTGTGATGTCAGTATATGCATCACACACATATGTCATGTGCTTCTTGATGCAACAATTTACCAACAGCCATATATGTCGTAGAAATTTATTTTATTTTATGAACTTCTTTTTTATCTTCTCGGAAAACACAAGTAGGGCAAAATAACCTTTCAATCTTCGAAAGGGCTGTGACAGTAATGAAAGCCGTTCCCTGTAGAGAGCCATGTACAGGCGTCTGAAGATGGCATCAATATAATGCCAAAACTGGGAGCACATAGAAGTTCATAAAATAAAATAAATTTCTACAATACATACGGCTACTGGTAAATTATTGCCAGCCGTCATCCCACAATCCATAATGGATGAACGAAGATATGTTGCGACTGGTGGAAAAGTTTTTCTATAGCATCTGTGAGGGTGAGTCACTCTAGAAATAGGTCTTCGCTGGACCGCAGGTAGAGAGGGGAATGACGTCAGCAGTGGTGAACACTCACACGCACAGGCCACAGGACGATTTGTCGCTTATTTAGATAGAGATGTGACTTCAGTGTGCTTGTGCAGGGCACATATGTCGCATCAGTACCGTTACAATTGCAGGAGAGAGTAAGTGGCCAAACAGATGAGTGGGGTGATAGCGCTCTCTGGCGGCGGTACTGTGTACTAGGTCAGTTGGACTCCGGACCACGTGGTGAACACACTCGATTTCGGTAGAGCCTCAAATTGTTTAAATAAAGTCTGGTGCACGATTTCTACAGTTAACTATTAGCAAGCATGTTTGCAGAATCTTTTAGTGGTTTGCGTGTCTGCAGGTTGTGTGGTGTGAACCCAAGGACGTCAGAGTGTGTGTTTTGTATCAGTGTAATAAATATACTCCATCCCTAAATAAACTATTCCAAAATAAATGCACTCCTTCCTCTCTCCAGCAGCCCAGCACTAGTTGAGTCCTTTTCCCAAAAAATCCCTAGGAGGAGGTGGCGGTTGGGTATCTTAGGTCAGTGGGGGTATCCGAAGGGACCTGCGATTTTCTTAGGTTAGTAGAGATAACCGTGGTGCGATGCATTATCTGGTGGAATTTGAACTTCCCGACATTTTTCTGTTGGAGGGGAGTGGGGGCTACGTTAGTGGAGGTGGCCCGAGTGATCTAACTTCCTGGCCTTTCCTTGGGTTAGTAGAGGTTGCATTGTCCTGATGGAATTTGAACTTCCCACCAGGGAAGGATGGTTGTATCAGTTGTTGACGTCATCGCCGCCATCTTGGATAACAGTACTTTGGGCCAGAATGCAGGTTGTCTCAATACTTGCACCCACCCACCCAGATTTACACCCAATTTTTCGCCATGATCGCTGCCACCAACGAGGAACTACAGGCTGATTTATGACCAGGTATTTCCCAAACATTCTGGACAATTAGAGAATATGGCCTGACCACCCAGATCACTCGATATGCATCCCATCGAATGTTTATGGGACATAATCTAGAGGTCAGTCCGTGCACAAAAACCTGCCTCGGCAACACTTTCGCAATTGTGAACAGTTGAAGAGGCAGGGAAAATCCAACGACTTTTCGAATCCATGTCACGTCGAGCTGCTGCACTATTCCAGGCAAAACGAGGTCTGAGACGACACTGAGGGCTATCCGACGACTTTTGTCACGTCAGTATACTGCCACGATCTTTGCAACTCTGACTCGATTTGTAATCACTGAAATACCATCACATACCCTCCAACAGGTAAAGTTCATTTCGTTTTCTTCTACCTTTGTGGCTGCGTCACCTCTTTTGTCAGACAGTGTAAGATAAAAAAATCTCTCTCTCTGTATCCAGTCCCATGTCTGATGCGGTACTTGGTAGGGTCGTATTTTATGCACTAAACGCTTGCAAATCTTTGTCTTAATTATTTTTGTTTCTTACATCGGCCAATGACCAAACTCTTTCGAAGAGGCGTCTGGCTGTGTGTGGAGAAGTGTGCGGACTGGCTTTGTTGTGACTCGCCCTACTTTGGGAATGTGACGACCCACACGTCGTCCGGCCGGACGGGAAAGTCCAGGATGCGCTGTCCGTCCAGCAGGTAGCCGCCTCCAGGCTGGGTGACCACGCAGCTCTGCTGGCGGGCGCCGGCCACGTCTGACGAATACTTCTCCAGCAGCGGTGCTGGAGGGGCTGTCCACTGACCGACATCGCCAGCCTGGCCGGCACACACCTGCGAGAGAGGCGTGTGTCAAGAGTAAGGAGACTCTCAACATTGCGAGCCATCCGGCAACCCTGTATTATTCTCCTTGTGTGCACCAGTGTGTTCATCCCTTCCGTATAGTCCGTGTTTCAGTTCCGTACAGCCATCGTGTGATTTCTGAGAATGCCGACAGTGAAGTTGTGTTTTTGTTGTGTGTTACAAAAATGGATCACCGGTTTTTAGAGGAACGTTATTTCATCACGTTTGTGTTAAACTTGGGGAACCCTCGTGTGTGACTGTGAAAAGTTGAAACAAGCCTATGGAGAACATTCCTTATTAAAAGAATAAACATTTCGCTGCCACAAATCATTTTCGGAAAGCAGACAACACGTTGAAGATGAACCTTCTTCAGTACTTGAGGCGGAACAAGCATCTAGAAGTTTTGAATGAAAAACTAAGTAAACGCTGTTACGTGCCAAGGATACTTTGGGCTGTTGTAGCATTAAATCATTGTAATGTGCCTACTGTGACGGTGTGAACAGCTTGCTTAGCTATGGTGTGATCTTCTCGGGAAACACAAGTAGGGCAAAATAACCTTTCAATCTTCAAAAGGGCTGTGACAATAATGAAAGCAGTTCCCTGTAGAGAGCCATGCCGGAAAATATTCAAAGAATTTAAAATAATGAGACTTCCTAATATATACTTCTTTGAATGTGTGTGCATTCTGAAAACTCACCAGGAATTTTCAGCATTGAATAATCAGGTGCATAGCTGCAGTGACACCTATAAAAAAGCCCTGTACCAAAAAATGTACATCATCAACCCAAAGTGAAACTTCCTGGCAGATCAAAACTGTGTGCCGGACCGAGACTCGAACTCGGGACCTTTGCCTTTCGCGGGAAAGTGCTCTACCAACTGAGCTACCCAAGCACGACTCACGCCTCGTCCTCACAGCTTCACTTCTGCCAGTTCCTCATCTCCTACCTTCCAGACTTCACAGAAGTGGTCCGGCACACAGTTTTAGTCTGTCAGGAAGTTTCATATCAGCGCACACTCCGTTGCAGAGTGTAAATCTCATTCTGATCAACCCAAAGTATTTTCAGCGTATTGCTGCTGCAATAAAAAAACTAAGAAATTTCATAAATTTGGAGTAGAGCTAAAACAATTTTTACTTACACATCGCTTTCATAACATTGGAGAATTTCTGAATACAAAAAGGTAAAACTATTTACACACACTAAGTTACTTATGTTACATGTAAGTCTGTAATCAAATTGAGTATAAGAAATTTATATGTGACTACCCTTGCAATGAACTGACCACATCCATACAGCGTTTCTTAATGGGTATCTTAATACAAATGAACAGTCAGTTAAATAAGTCATGGTTGCAAAATGCTGACACAAATTATTTACAAAAGAATTGAGAAAGTAGCGGAGGCCAAACTTGGGGAAGACCAGTTTGGGTTACACAGAAATACAGGAACACACGAGGCAATACTGACCCTGCGACTTGTCTTAGAAAAGAGAGAAGAAATGCAAACCTCTACCATCGAGACACTTAGGGAACGCTTTTGCGAATGATGACTGGAATACACTCTGAAATTCTGAAGGTAGCAAGGACAAAATACACAGAGCAAGAAATTGTCTACAACTTGTACGAAAACCAGATGACAATTAGGAATCTGTCCATTAGGGAAGATGTGAAGGAAACCAAAGAGAAATTTCGAAAGGAAATTAAAGTTCCGAGAGAAGCGTGTGAGATTTACCAGTGTCGTTATTCTGTTGGAGACAGGAAAGGGCTTGAAGAAATAGCTGAATGGCAAAGAGTGCCTTTAAAAGAGGATGTGTGATGAGAATCAACAAAATTAAAACAAGGGAAATGGAATTTAATCTAATTAATACAGGTGAGGCTGAAGGAGTTAGAGCAGGAAAGAAGACACTTAGAGTAATAGATGAGTTTTTATTTTTGGGTAGCAATATACCTAATGATGGCCAAAATAGAGAGGACATAAAATGCAGACTGCCTATAGAAAGCAAAGTTTTTTTGCCTTCAAATATAAATTTAAGTGCTAGGAAGTCTTTTATGAAGGTATTTGTCTGGGGAGGGGGGGGTGACACCTTGTGTTGAAGTCAAACGTGAGCAATAAGCAATGCACACAAGAAGAGACTAGAAGCTTTTGAAACGCTGTGGGGCAAATAATACTGGAAATTACATTGGTAGATCAAATAAGTAATGAGGATGTACTGAACTGAACTAGGGGAAGAAGGAAATTTATCGCACAGCTTGATTAAAAGATGGGATTGGTTGATAGGACATGTCCTGAAGCATCAAGACATAGTTTTCTAAGAGACGTGTGGAGAGTGTAAGTTGTAGTGGGAAATTTAGGCTTAGCTGCTACAGTGTGGAGCTTTGAATGAGTGCAGCATGCACTAGCTATGCAGAAATAAAGAGCATTGGATCAGCTGGCCGTCTCGGGGTACCCTGAAATCATGTACAATAACCTGTGTGATGTGTTCTTACTACAAGTAACAGCAGTCACATTGAATTTTCAAAACAGTCTGCGATGGAACTCTGCCCTACACACACACACACACACACACACACACACACACACACACACACACACACACACACACACACACACACACACACACACACACACACATATGCAAACTCCCCAGAAACTGCTGTCAAAAATTGAAAATTCCTGCCCAGAACAAATAAAACGTCGGAATAGGTCGATACACATATACAACTTGCACAGAGGCACGAAAACGTGGAAACAACAAAAAGTAAGTACTTACACGTTAAATACACGAAGCTGGTCACCCAAAAATCTATAAAAGGCTATCGCAAGATTCACGTCATTTAAAGATTTTCGATTGCAGTTACATTAGCTGAGCAAACTATAGTAAAGGCTAATTGATATAAAAGCGTTGACAGCAAGATGTAAGATAATTGCAGCGCTATAATTGAATATTTAGTAAGGCGGAGAAAACAGTAATTGTTTTATTGTTGACCTAACATTTCGGTAAATATATGTTATATACACTGGTGTGCAAAAGTTGAAGAGGGAAGCAACTTTCACGTGATGTCTCACTGCCTAGTAACACAGAACGGTGAAACTTGCACCATACGTAGAAAGAGTGGCTACAGTGCAGTACATAAGGTAACTGACTGAACTACACTATGAGACGAACATAAATGACACTTTTATTCAAAGACAGTAGTAAAACTGAATACCTACGGCGGTTCTTCGGTTGTTACAAAAGGTGGGGCATGGCTGTTACAAGTGTGTGGCATCAGCATGGACCACAGGGCGTGGTCTGCCACGTGTTCCCGTGCTGACCAGAAGGTTGGTGACGACTTCTTGTGGTATGGCCACACCTCCACCAGCGAGGTCGGCACTTCCTGGATGGTCCTCTGTGCTTGTGGAGTTGCTGCGATACTTCCCCCCCAACGCATTTCACACGTACACACTGGGATTTAAGTGGGGAGGGGGGGGGGGGACGTGCGGGCAATGTGCAGGCAGTACATTCGCCCAATATCGTCTTTTTTTTTTTTTTTAATCTTATGATACTTAATCGCTAAGGTTATCAGTCCCTAAGCTTACACACTACTTAGCCTAAATTATCCCAAGGACGAACACCCATGCCAGAGGGAGGACCTTAGCCGAGACGAGCCGTACAGTCCATGACTGCAGCGCCTTAGACCGCTCGGTATCTTCCCATTCCAAGAGCTGATCCACCTGCGCTGTTCGATGCGGTCGCGCGTTGTCATCCAAAAAGGTTGAAGTCATGGCTGAATGCACTCTTGCAGAGACGCACGTGGGGTAGGAGCACAGTGTCACTATAAAGATGACCAGTGAGTATACCGCATTCAGAGATTTCCTGCTCAATACAGCCATGACACATTATGTCTCCCCACACCGTAACACCTCCACCTCGCCTACCTATTGCCTAGCATAGCCAGGTGACAGGGGACATGGAGACCTCACGCTGAGATTTTTATGCAAAAGGCCAAATGCCTAGAATAAGAGGAGCACTAAACAGCCCGGCTAACAAGCATTAAAGGTGACCTGGAGGGGATGTTGTTGTTGTTGTCTTCAGTCCTGAGACTGGTTTGATGCAGCTCTCAATGCTACTCTATCCTCTGCAAGCTGCTTCATCTCCCAGTACCTACTGCAACCTACATCCTTCTGAATCTGCTCAGTGTACTCATCTCTCGGTCTCCCTCTACGATTTTTACCCTCCACGCTGCCCTCCAATGCTAAATTTGTGATCCCTTGATGCTCCAAAACATGTCCTACCAACCGCTCCCTTCTTCTAGCCAAGTTGTGCCACAAACTTCTCTTCTCCCCAATCCTATTCAATACCTCCTCATTAGTTACGTGATCTATCCACCTTATCTTCAGTATTCTTCTGTAGCACCACATTTCGAAAGCTTCTATTCTCTTCTTGTCCAAACTACACTCCTGGAAATGGAAAAAAGAACACATTGACACCGGTGTGTCAGACCCACCATACTTGCTCCGGACACTGCGAGAGGGCTGTACAAGCAATGATCACACGCACGGCACAGCGGACACACCAGGAACCACGGTGTTGGCCGTCGAATGGCGCTAGCTGCGCAGCATTTGTGCACCGCCGCCGTCAGTGTCAGCCAGTTTGCCGTAACATACGGAGCTCCATCGCAGTCTTTAACACTGGTAGCATGCTGCGACAGCGTGGACGTGAACCGTATTTGCAGTTGACGGACTTTGAGCGAGGGCGTATAGTGGGCATGCGGGAGGCTGGGTGGACGTACCGCCGAATTGCTCAACACGTGGGGCGTGAGGTCTCCACAGTACATCGATGTTGTCGCCAGTGGTCGTCGGAAGGTGCACGTGCCCGTCAACCTGGTACCGGTCCGCAGCGACACACGGATGCACGCCAAGACCGTAGGATCCTACGCAGTGCCGTAGGGGACCGCACCGCCACTTCGCAGCAAATTAGGGACACTGTTGCTCCTGGGGTATCGGCGAGGACCATTCGCAACCATCTACATGAAACTGGGCTACGGTCCCGCACACCGTTAGGCCGTCTTCCGCTCACGCCCCAACATCGTGCAGCCCGCCTCCAGTGGTGTCGCGACAGGCATGAATGGAGGGACGAATGGAGATGTGTCGTCTTCAGCGATAAGAGTCGCTTCTGCCTTGGTGCCAATGATGGTCGTATGCGTGTTTGGCGCCGTGCAGGTGAGCGCCACAATCAGGACTGCATACGACCGAGGCACACAGGACCAACACCCGGCATCATGGTGTGGGGAGCGATCTCCTACACTGGCCGTACACCTCTGGTGATCGTCGAGGGGACACTGAATAGTGCACGGTACATCCAAACCGTCATCGAACCCATCGTTCTACCATTCCTAGACCGGCAAGGGAACTTGCTGTTCCAACAGGACAATGCACGTCCGCATGTATCCCGTGCCACCCAACGTGCTCTACAAGGTGTAAGTCAACTACCCTGGCCAGCAAGATCTCCGGATCTGTCCTCCATTGAGCATGTTTGGGACTGGATGAAGCGTCGTCTCACACGGTCTGCACGTCCAGCACGAACGCTGGTCCAACTGAGGTGCCAGGTGGAAATGGCATTGCAAGCCGTTCCACAGGACTACATCGAGAATCTCTACGATCGTCTCCATGGGAGAATAGCAGCCTGCATTCCTGCGAAAGGTGGATATACACTGTAGTAGTGCCGACATTGTGCATGCTCTGTTGCCTGTGTCTATGTGCCTGTGGTTCTGTCAGTGTGATCATGTGATGTATCTGACCCCAGGAATGTGTCAATAAAGTTTGCCCTTCCTGGGACAATGAATTCACGGAGTTCTTATTTCAATTTCCAGGAGTGTAGTTATCGTCCATGTTTCACTTCCATACATGGCTACACTCCAAACAAATACTTTCAGAAACGACTTCCTGATACATAAATCTATACTCGATATTAACAAATTTCTCTTCTTCAGAAACGCTTTCCTTGCCATTGCCAGTCTACATTTTATATCCTCTCTACTTCGACCATCATCAGTTATTTTGCTTCCTAAATAGCAAAACTCCTTTACTACTTTAAGTGTCTCATTTCCTAATCTAATTCCATCAGCATCATCCGATTTAATTTGACTACATTCCATTATCCTCGTTTTGCTTTTGTTAATGTTCATCTTATATCCTCCTTTCAAGACACTGTCCATTCCGTTCAACTGCTCTTCCAAGTCCTTTGCCGTCTCTGACAGAATTACAATGTCATCGGCGAACCTCAAAGTTTTTACTTCGTCTCCATGAATTTTAATACCTACTCCAAATTTTTCTTTTGTTTCCTTTACTGCTTGCTCAATATACAGATTGAATAACATCGGGGAGAGGCTACAACCCTGTCTCACTCCTTTCCCAACCACTGCTTCCCTTTCATGCCCCTCGACTCTTATGACTGCCATCTGGTCTCTGTACAAATTATAAATAGCTTTTCGCTCCCTGTATTTTACCCCTGCTACCTTTAGAATTTGAAAAAGAGTATTCCAGTCAACATTGTCAAAAGCTTTCTCTAAGTCTACAAATGCTAGAAACGTAGGTTTGCCTTTTCTTAATCTTTCTTCTAAGATAAGTCGTAAGGTCAGTATTGCCTCACGTGTTCCAACATTTCGACGGAATCCAAACTGATCCTCCCCGAGGTCTGCATCTACCAGTTTTTCCATTCGTCTGTAAAGAATTCACGTTAGTATTTTGCAGCCGTGGCTTATTAAACTGATAGTTCGGTAATTTTCACATCTGTCAGCACCTGCTTTCTTTGGGACTGGAATTATTATATTCTTCTTGAAGTCTGAGGGTATTTCGCCTGTCTCATACAACTTGCTCACCAGCTGGTAGAGTTTTGATAGGACTGGTTGTCCCAAAGCCGTCAGTAGTTCTAATGGAATGTTGTCTACTCCCGGGGCCTTGTTTCGACTCAGGTCTTTCAGTGCTCTGTCATACTCTTCACGCAGTATCGTATCTCCCATTTCGTCTTCATCTACATCCTCTTCCATTTCCATAATATTGTCCTCAAGTACCTCGCCCTTGTATAAACCTTCTATATACTCCTTCCACCTTTCTGCCTTCCCTTCTTTGCTTAGAACTGGGCTGCCATCTGAGCTCTTGATATTCATACATGTGGTTCTCTTCTCTCCAAAGGTCTCTTTAATTTTCCTGTAGGCAGTATCTATCTTACCCCTAGTGAGATAAGCTTCTACATCCTTACATTTGTCCTCCAGCCATCCCTGCTTAGCCGTTTTGCACTTTCTGTCGATCTCATTTTTGAGACGTTTGTATTCCTTTTTGCCTGCTTCATTTACTGCGTTTTTATATTTTCTCCTTTCATCAATTAAATTCAATATTTCTTCTGTTACCCAAGGATTTCTAGCAGCCCTCGTCTTTGTACCTACTTTATCCTCTGCTGCCTTCACTACTACATCCCTCAGAGCTACCCATTCTTCTTCTACTGTATTTCTTTCCCCTATTCCTGTCAATTGTTCCCTTATGCTCTCCCTGAAACTCTGTACAACCTCTGGTTCTTTCAGTTTATCCAGGTCCCATCTCCTTAATTTCCCACATTTTTGCAGTTTCTTCAGTTTTAATCTACAGGTCATAACCAATATTGTGGTCAGAGTCCACATCTGCCCCTGGAAATGTCTTACAATTTAAAACCTGGTTCCCAAATCTCTGTCTTACCATTATATAATCTATCTGATACCTTTTAGTATCTCCAGGGTTCTTCCACGTATACAACCTTCTTTCATGATTCTTAAACCAAGTGTTAGCTACGATTAAGTTGTGCTCTGTGCAAATTTCTACTAGGCGGCTTCCTCTTTCCTTTCTTAGCCCCAATCCATATTCACCTACTATGTTTCCTTCTCTCCCTTTTCCTACACTCGAATTCCAGTCACCCATTACTATTAAATTTTCGTCTCCCTTCACTATCTGAATAATTTCTTTTATTTCATCGTACATTTCTTCAATTTCTTCATCATCTGCAGAGCTAGTTGGCATATAAACTTGTACTACTGTAGTAGGTGTGGGCTTCGTATCTATCTTGGCCACAATAATGCGTTCACTATGCTGTTTGTAGTAGCTTACCCGCATTCTTATTTTCCTATTCATTATTAAACCTACTCCTGCATTACCCCTATTTGATTTTGTGTTTATAACCCTGTGTTCACCTGACCAGAAGTCTTGTTCCTCCTACCACCGAACTTCACTAATTCCCACTATATCTAACTTTAACCTACCCTTGTCCCTTAATAAATTTCCTAACCTACTTGCCCGATTAAGGGATCTGACATTCCACGCTCCGATCCGTAGAACGCCAGTTTTCTTTCTCCTGATAACGACATCCTCCTGAGTAGTCCCCGCCCGGAGATCCGAATGGGGGACTATTTTACCTCCGGAATATTTTACCCAAGAGGATGCCATCATCATTTAATCATACAGTAAAGCTGCATGTCCTCGGGAAAAATTACGGCTGTAGTTTCCCCTTGCTTTCAGCCGTTCGCAGTACAAGCACAGCAAGGCCGTTTGGTTAACGTTGCAAGGCCAGATCAGTCAATCATCCAGACTGTTGCCCCTGCAACTACTGAAAAGGCTGCTGCCCCTCTTCAGGAACCACACGTTTGTCTGGCCTCTCAACAGATACCCCTCCATTGTGGTTGCACCTACGGTACGGCCATCTGTATCGCTGAGGCACGCAAGCCTCCCCACCAACGGCAAGGTCCATGGTTCATGAGGGGATAGCAGCAGCGAAAGCATACCTCCTCAGATGTTTGTGAAGGTTTTGCAGTGCCATGGCCAGCCCTGGGTTAACGTGGGTGTTAGCACTTTTAATAAAGAGCTGTATGGATTGCTTTTGATTGAAACGTTGCAAGATGTGCAAGATGTGCAAGATGGAGATACACAAATCATATTTGTTAAGAATCATCGAGGACCTTTGAGTAAGTATAAAAGGGGTCGTAGGTGATTATTGGAGTCGGTACATTTTTTGGTTGGTCAGATTACAGACAGAGAGTATTATAAGAAATTAGAGCAGGTCTGGACTATAATGTACGTTACAGTTTCCAGAAAAATAAAATTGATTTGCTCCTCCAGAAAACTGAAGCGTTGAAAAATAAGATGGATAAGCTTCTTGTATGGCTAGAAGATGTGGAAAATTCTGAAATGATGGATGTTCCATTCCTCTCTGAACACCATATAACGACAGGTACGAAAAAGTTAAAAATCACGGGTTATAGACTAGCATCATTTTGTGTTGTGGTTGGCAGGAGAGCCAACACCGTGTTACTAAAGTAGGCCGAAATGCACGCGTTTTAGCTCACGCAGGCTGGCGTGAGGTCTGGAACACGGCAAAGGAATTAGAATTAAGAAAAGCGGACGTAGCTGGTGGAATACTTAACTTTAATCCATTAATGACGAACATCGCTCTTGACATTACATGATTCACAGTATCTGGCGCCTTGCTAGGCCGTAGCAAATAACGTAGCTGAATGCTATGCTAACTATTGTCTCGCCAAATAGCGTATTTTGTCAGTGTACCATCGCTACAAAGTCGGCTGTACAACTGGGGCGAGTGCTAGGAAGTCTCTCTAGACCTCCCGTGTGGCGGCGCTCGGTCTGCAATCACTGATAGTGGCGACACGCGGGTCCGACGTATACTAACGGACCGCGGCCGATTTAAAGGCTACCACCTAGCAAGTGTGGTGTCTGGCGGTGACACCACATTCCTCCCCCGCAAATCGGGGTACGGTTGTGGCATAAGGCTTCCGCCCGCCGTGGGGAGGGCCCCATGTTGACGTATGCGACGAGGTGGGGAGCCTGCAACAGGCGAGGCTGTGCCACCCGCACCCTGCCATTCGGACCGCGGGGAGCTAGGAATTGCCTGAAAACCTGCTCCAGGGTGCACGCCAACATGAGGTGTATGCGCCCGTAGAGAGACAGGAGGGGCCGAAGGGTTGACCTCAATCAGGCCGGGGCACCCGACGGGCGAAGACGATATATGGTCCTTAGCGGGCAAGAGTTCCATGTCGGAGGACAACTGATCACGGGAAGTTATCGTCGGCGCGTGACCCAGGGAGGCGCCCGGCGGTTGCAGCGACGCGTCCACTGCGGGCGTCGCCGGCGGGAGAACAGGCGGCGGCGGCGGTGGCGGCGGCGCGTCGCCATGTGGCAAAATGGAAGGCAGCGTCGGTAACACCTGGGGCTGAGGCGAGCCAGTAGATGGGTCCCCAGGGCGCTGACCGGACGACACCGTCGCTGAAAGCAGACGGCGAGCGGCAGATCCCGTGCGACGACAGAGGCGCAGCTGGTTGAGATGCCGACGCACCTCACCAGAGGCCCCCAGAACAGGGATACATAGCGCGTCCGAGGCAGCGAAGAATGCATCCTTCGAGCCAACGCCGTGAACCTCGGTAGTGGCGATAGTAGACAACGTCGCCTGGAGCAAAAGCAGGTGTCTGCCGCTGCACAGGAACCTGATGCGGCGGATGTAGCAAAGACATCAAGGTTCGATGATGACGACCGTGGAGCATCTCAGCCGGCGAGCGACCATCTCGGGGCTGAGAGCGATACGAGGAGAAAAAGAGCAATGACGCGTCCTCCCGAGAATGCGACTCTTTCAACTTCAACATCAGTGACTTGAAAGTCCTGACCAATCGTTCAGCGGCACCGTTTGACTGTGGCGAAAATGGCGCGGACGTCAGATGTTGAATACCATTGGCCTTGCAGAATGGCTGAAATTCTGCGGACATGAATTGTGGGCCATTGTCGGAAACAATAGTCTGTGGAAGACCTTCAATGCAAAAGATAGCGGATAACGCTTGGATGGTGGCAGATGACGTCGTGGAAGACATCCGGACCAACCATCGAGCATTCCACAATGGACCAGCAAAATCGATGTGTAAGCGTTGCCAAGGGGAAGTGGCGTTTGGCCATGAAAAGAATTTCGGCGGTGGTGCTGATTGTTGTTCGGCACACACCATGCAAGAGGAGCACATATTCGTAATCGCGGCATCGATTCCGAACCAAGTACAGTGCTGACGAGCAAGTTGTTTCGTTCTCACTATACCCCAATGTCCTTTGGAGAAGCTGTAAGACAGAGGACTGTAACGAATATGGTACCACGACCCTGGAATGATCATTATCAGAACGCAACAGCAAAACACCACGTCGTACAAAAAGTCTCTCCTTGTGAGCAAAAAGTCGGCGACCCAACAGGTCTGCGATCCGTGACTTTGATAAGGGCCATTGCCTAGCAACAAAACACAGAACGGGATCAAGGACAGGGTCGGCAGCTGTGGCTGTAGCTACACGACGAAAATCAATCGGAAACGATTCTACCACGTCATCGGTTTCCGCATCAATGAACATGCAAGCAAGTTCGGAGGAATCGAATGCCCTATCCTCAGCAACAGGCAAGCGGGACAACGCATCGGCGTTTCCGTGTTTAACAGTGGACCGATACAAGATATCGTAGCGGTACTGCGAGAGGAAAATAGGCCAGCGAATGAATTTCTGCGCTGTACGTGGAGGTACAGGCTTGGTGGGATGAAAAAGCGATGTCAAAGGTTTGTGGTCTGTGATTATGGTAAAGTGACGACCATACAAGAAATCATGAAACTTTGTAACACCAAATACGAGAGCCAATGCTTCTTTCTCGATATGTGAATAATTTCTTTGCGCAGACGAGAGCAATTTGGACGCAAAGGCAATAGGGCGATTGTGCGACCCATCTTTGTGCCCAAGCACAGCTCCGATCCCGAAATCCGATGCATCCACCTTCAACAAGAGGGGCTTCTGGGGATCGAATGGCGTAAGGCAAGTATTGGAAATCAACGCCGATTTCAACTGGCGAAAGGCGCGTTCGCATTCCGTCGTCCAGACGAACGGAACACCTTTACGGCGTAAGTGATGCAGCGGAGCTGAAATGGAAGAGGCGTGTGGTATATAACGGCGATAATAATTAATTTTTCCCAGCACACACTGTAGCTGCTTCAAATTCTGCGGCGAAGCAAGTCTTGCATGGCACGAACGTGCCTCGGACTGGGATGTATGCCTTGGACATTGATTACATGTCCCAGGTATGGCAAATCACGAGCAAAAAACACACATTTGTCCTTCCGCAAGCGAAGACCATTTTGTCGCAAGATCTGAAATAATGTTCTGAGATTGGCTAAATGTTCTTCTTCCATCTTTCCGGAGATCACAATATCGTCCAGATAATTTTCTGCAGTAGGGACCGACGCACAAACAGTTTGTAGATATTGCTAAAACAATGCAGGGGTGGATGCACACCCGAATGGCAGTCGTTTGAATCGATACAAACCAAGATGCGTGTTAACCACCAAAACGCGCTGGGATTCTTCGTCCACCGGTATTTGCAAGTACACATCTGCCAGGTGCAACTTGGAAAAATATTTACCCGGGCACAGTTTGTCAAAAAGATCTTCCAGGCGGGGTAAAGGAAAAGTTGCAATCACTAGTTGTGGATTCACTGTTGCCTTGAAGTCCACACAGTCTCAACTTTCCGGAAGGTTTTGGCAAAATTACTAAGGGTGATGCCCAGAGAGAAGCCTGCACACGTTCAATTACACCTTGTGATTCCAGATCGTGTAATGTTTTTGCGACCTCGTCACGCAATGCGTGGGGAACATTGCGCGCTCTGAAAAATTTCGGATGCGCGTTTACTTTCAGTTCCAAATGTGCTTTATAGTTCTTAGCGCAACCGAGGCCCTGAGCAAAAATGTCTGCAAATTCTTCACATAGACGAGAAACACTGCCTGAAGGCACAGTCTGCTTCACTGAGAGGACCTGATTTACTATAGACAAGTTAAACAAGTCAAATAAATCCAAACCAAACAAGTTCACTACAGAAGAAGAACGAAGGACGTAAAATGACACATGTTTTGTTTGTCGTTTGTATGTTGCCAGAAGGCTGCACTGTCCTAACACAGGGATCTCTTGCCCTGAATAGCTAGTTAACTTAACATTTGCGGCACGCAACGGAGGTGTGCCCAGCAGTTTGTAAGCGTCTCGATTGATCAGTGAAACTGCAGCACCGGTATCGAGCTGGAATGGTATCACTTTGCCGTTAATGTCCAAGTCCACAAAAAGTTTATTGTCCTGCTGACGACAAGAGCGACTGTCTCGTGCAACGTGAACTGACACTGGTACATAATCACTTGCGACTTAACGGGAGTTCCGGCGATGTCGACGCACACTATTTTTGGGACGAACACAGTCACTGTTAGAGAGAGTGGCACTGGGCGGAGTGGAAAGAACTACATGAATTTCCATGGGCGAAGTTTCGCGAGGCTGAGTATCCTTGGTTCGATTCCGATTCCGGAGCGAAGCAAAGGGCCTGGAACAGTTTTGAGCTTCCGATCTGAGCTTTTTCTGGTAAACACTCTGAACATGTTTTTTTTTATTACAATAGAAGCAAATAGCTTGGCGTGACGGGCAATTCTCATGCGAATATTTAGTAGCACTCGCGGGCATGATTTGATCACTGCATTTGCTTGCCGTCGCGGTACACGTGGCTGAGAGCCTGGCGGCAGCGGCGAGGCCGGGCGCGAGGGCTGTTTACTGCTCCGTGCAGCTCGCCCGGCGGGCCGGTTAACCTGACACACTGCTGGCGAAGTTTCAAATGATTCCTGAGCAAAGTCAAGCGTGTCCTGCCGATCCAATATGTCCATCACTTGTTCAAGGGAGGGATTTACTAGTTTCAAAATCTGTTCCCTTATACGAACATCAGAAACGTTCTGTGCAATTGCATCACGTACCATAGTATCTGAATAAGGGAGTCCACATTGACACTCAAAAGCACAATCCCTAGTAAGGCCTTGCAAGTTTGCAACCCACTCCCGATTAGTCTGACCTGCCGTACGTTTTGTACGAAAGAAGGTATACCTTTTCGCAACTACATTGACTGATTCCTTGAAATATGCATCTAATGCAGACAAAATTTCTTCGTAGGACAAAGTTGCTACGTCGCGTCGGGGAAATAATTTGACTATCACACGGTACGTGGTCACGCCGACCGATGATAACAAAAAAGGCTGCCATTCGTCATCTTGAATTCTGTAGGCGGCGAGATGGAATCCAAATTGGCGTGACCACTCCGTCCAGCTTTCCAGTGCACTATCAAAAGGTCGAAAAGTTGGTGCAACCGCGTGTTAAGGCTGCGTTAGCAGTGAAGCGGCGGCTGCCGCATCGTCTTGCATCGCACGTTGACCCTGGACGAGGTGTCCTAGGGCATCCAGTAAGGCCTGCGTCTGTTGATTCTGTAAGCGATAAAATTCGGACAGTACATCTGGAGATTGTGGCGAAGCCATTACACAAGTAAATCAGGGCAATTTAGATAAGAACTCGGTTTTGCCTCGTCGCCAATGTTGTGGTTGGCAGGAGAGCCAACACTGTTACTAAAGGAGGCCGAAATGCACGCGTTTTAGCTCACGCAGGCTGGCGTGAGGTCTGGAACATGGCAAGGGAATTAGACTTGAGAAAAACGGACTTAACTGTAATCCATTAATGACGAACATCGCTCTTGACATTACATGATTCACAGTATCAATAGTAACAGAAAATGGCGTCTTGCTAGGTCGTAGCAAATAACGTAGCTGAAGTCTATTCTAACTATCGTCTCGGCAAATGAGAGCGTAGAAGTCAATGAACCATCGCCAGCAAAGTCGGTTGTACAACTGGGGCGAGTGCTAGGAAGTCTCTCTAGACCTGCCGTGTGGCGGCGCTCGGTCTGCAATCACTGATAGTGGCGACACGCGGGTCCGACGTATACTAACGGACCGCGGCCGATTTAAAGGCTACCACCTAGCAAGTGTGGTGTCTGGCGATGACACCACATTTTGGTGTGGAGTTTTAGGCACAAAGTTAAAAATATTGAAACAAATAGTTTCTATGTCGATCAGAACCTAGAATAATATGGACGTGAGTTATTACCACAGAACACTTGTGTGGTAATTGTAACAGTCTACTGATCCCGCTTTAGGAAACTCAGCTGTTTATGGCAAATCTAGCTACATTATTGAGCTACCTGTCAGTAAAGAAAGAAACAGTTACTGGTGTGTGAGAATTCAATGCAGATTTCTTATAAGATATGGATACAATAAGAGAACTAGAATCGTTATTTGGGTGATTCAGCCTCAGTAGTTAATTTTCCAGTTTGTGTGCAGCAAGATAGGACACTGACTGGTAACATTTTTATAGACAGTGCTCAGGCTGACATGTTTAATGTGTACCAGATTTTTAATGGACTATCTGATCATGATGTAGAACTAATGGAAGGAAACAATATTAGCACCTTGTAGCCCTAAGGCAGGTTCATGCAAAGGTTATTAATGAAAACAGGATACACTGTTTTGCGAATAAGCTAAGAGGGGGAGATATGTGATGAGGTATATGTAGAAATAGATGCTAATGTCAAATTCAGTTTATTCCCTAGGCAATTTGTGTCAGTATTTGAAGGCTGCTTTCCTAAAAATTTACCCGAGAGATACATTGAAATAAAAGGTAATATATGGATAATTAGTAAATTAAAATAGCATTTAAGAGGAAGAGGGATATCCATGTAAGTGCCAGAATAAGTTGAGACCCAAAATTACTAGCATACTACAAGTAAATACTCTAGTGATTTAAGGAAAGTCATTAAAATGTGAGGAATTACATATGCCCTGACAAAAATTAATAATGTGAAAAATAAAATGAAAACTATATGGGGTATTGGGAAATGGACGACAGAGCAGCCAGACAGATGCAAGGTACCATAACAGTTAATCCAAATGACAATGTCATGACTAACTATTCACAAGTTGTGAATACTTTTAACAGTCACTTTGGCTGTGACAGCAAAAAGTAGGATTAAATGCTTCAATTGAAGAAGCAAGAGAATGTATTAAACATGCCATTCGAAAAGACTTTAAGTAACTAGAAATATCAACAACATGCATCACTGAAATTAAAAATTCTAAAAAAACAAGAGCTTTGTAGTGTTGATGAAATTTGAAATAGAATTTCTAAAAAGTTGTTCCAATGTAATAAGTAATGTCCTTAGTGATGAATGTAAAGCATCACTGGCACAGGGAATTTTCCCATAGAGGTTAAAATATGCAATTGTTAAACTTTTTCATAAGGAAGGTGACAGGAATTCCCTTGCTGACATCTTTTCTAAAATGTTAGAAAAAGTAATTTACTCAGCAGTCTGTCTCTTAAGCTGAGAAAAATTAGTCTGCACATTATACTTTCGATTCTAGAAGGGTTGCTCGACTGAGAATGCTATTTATACTTTCACTTATGACGTAGTACAAACTTCAAATAATAAAATTCCCCTTTTCATATTTTTCTTAATCTGTGTGAGATATCTAATAGTGTAGATCATGTTACCTTCTCAAAATAACTCAAGTTTTGTAAAATTGACGGTTTTACATACAGCTGGTTTGAATCATGCCTTAACAAACCGAATTCAAGCAATATTCATGGAGTAGAAAATTGTAGTGACCAGGGAGACCCACAAGGATCAAGTTTGGGTCCACTTATATTCCTTATACATGTGAATGGCCTTCCACTTAACATTCAACAAGTAGATATAGTACTTCTTGTAGATGATACTAGTGTCACTATAAATCCCATTAGAGAGAAAATAACAGGTGAGAGGGTAAATGATGTTTTCTAAACAATTGTTAAGTGGTTTCAGAAAATGGACTCTCGCTAAATTTTGAAAAAAAAAACAACAGTTTATTCATTTCTGTACAACAAATAGAGACATACTAACTGTTGACGTAGCACACGTCAGCACACATCAGCAAATTGGGTGGAATGCTCAAAATTTTTGGTTATTCATAGTGATGATAACTTGAACTGAAAGAAGCATATTACTGAGTTTCTCATATGGTTAATTTCAGCAACTTTCGCTGTTTGTATAACTGCTAATATTAGAATCCAACGAATTAACCCCCTAACGTATTTTACATACTTCCACTCAATACTGTCTTACGAAATAATTTTGTGGACTATCTCACCACTTAGAAAGTACTGATTGCACAAAAGCGAACATTAATAATAATAATAATAATAATAATAATATTTGTTCACCCTCATCAAGGAGCTTGTCATTTTTACTGCAACGTCACAATACATACACTCGCTAGTGAAATTCGTCATATAAAGTGTCGTGGCTCAGAAAGAAGCTCAATACGCAACAGCAAAAATCTTTGATCATTTCCCCAGTGACTTAAAATGTCTCAGAGATATCAAAGCAAATATTAAATCTATCCTAAAATCATTTACCCTCTTCAACTCCTCCTATTCCAAAGAACGAATTTTTATTTGAAAACTGAAAGGCTGCATGAAAAGATTTGTTTGTATGTGTTGTTGCTTGAGGAGCACAGAAAAAAGTGTACATCAGTGTTTAATACTAATCATGTACACATAAACTGTAAACAGACTCGTTCCATATCATTTCAATAAAAATATTCTTCAGGCAGTCTATGGAACATATATCTAACTTACTACAATAACGATCATGTTAGACAGTGCTGGACGTACCCTCATACTGTATGGCGAGAGGTGGGAACGTGTAATGCACCCAGTAATATTGTAGGACGTGATTGTTTTGATGGTTCAATTGTTACAGTGTGTGCGAAGGCATAAAGTTTCATTGGCCTACTGAACTCCAGACCATTGAACATGTTACGCTCACTGGTCAATGTTATAGTGATACTGTATTGCTTACCCGTGTGAATGTTCCTGTTGGTGCATTCGGCCAAGACTTCATTTTTATGGATGACAATACGCGACTGCATCGAACTGTACAGGTGGAGCACCTCTTGGAATAAGAATATATTTGGCAGCTGGATTGGCCTGGCCCAATGAGCAAGTGTGGGACGCTTTGGGGAGACGTACTGTAGCGCACCTGCGTGCACCAACGACCATCCAGCAGTTGTCATCCGTGCTGGTGGGGGAATGTAACGGCCCACCACGGGAACTCACTACCAGTCATGTGGCAACGTGGGAGCACACTGTAGAGCATAGGCACTCTATTAAGAACCATGTCCCACCTTTTGTAACCTTTTGCCTTAAGTGCAATAACTGCATTTGAATAAAAGTGTGATTTATGATCGCCTCACTACGTTTCTCTTCAAGTCATCTTTGTGCTATACTGTAGCAGTTCTTTCTATGTATGGTCCAAGGTCTATCGAACTATTTTATTCGAAAGTTACTTTCGACCTTAATTGTTGCACGCTAGTGTAGTAGGAAAAACAGATGCCAGCCTGAGATTTATTGCGAGAATCCCAACAAAGTGTACTTCATCTACGACAGAAATGGTTTACAAGAGACTGGTTTGACCTACTCTTGAATATTGCCTGTTAACCCCCGATCTTACCACGCCGTATTGATAGAAGGTACGAGAATATCCAACAAAGAGCAAAGCGGTTGATCACGGGACCGCCTGGCAGGTGCGAGAGCATTACAGAGATCATCAACAATCTCCAGTGGCAGGAGCTTCGAGAGCGACGTGGTGCGTCACAGAGAGGACTATTGTTGATATTCCGAGAGATTATGTTCGAAGAACAGTTGGGTAACATATTACTTTCTTGCATGTACATCCTGCGCAGTGATCACGACGAAAAAACGAGTGAAATTTGATGTCACAAAGAGCACCAGCGACCATTGTTCTCCCTGTACCAGAAGCACACTCCGCCACAAGCTAAAAAGTTGCTTGTGAAGTGTAGATGTGGTTGCAGATCGTGGGTGAGATATTAAACCGTTATCCGCCTTCCTTCCACTGCCTTCATGCACAAACGAATCCCCCACGAGTCTCCTTTATAACTAAGGCGCACTTACCAATGCTGGAAGAGTACGGAATGTGCCGAATAAAGCAGGGAACCGGTCCCCGCCGATCAGTAGCTTAATTCTGCTCAACGGCAACCAAGTGGAGCCAGCAGTTCTGGGGGTATGAATCGTTTGCTCTGTGCCTCTCATATCGCCTCGCTTACAAAGACTTTGCTCTGCAGTTAGGTCTCCCTATATACCTATAAAGCGACCCCGATGACACGTGTGGACGCAGTTTGTTTCCTCTATGGTACTTATCTCCGCTGGCTTACACAGACTTTGCTCTGCAGGTAGCTCTCCGTATACAAGGATAAGGCGGTCCACACAGCACGTGTGGACCCATTATCAGGAGCTTTCACATCTGACGGCTCTGTGACATAAAGGGGCTGCATACATTGTTTATCTGTTAGTGCATGCGATTTTCTCTCAGCCCATGATGACATTAGACTTCCCAGAGGCGCTTCTCTCTGAAGTGTCAAGGACACACCCACCCTGGGAGCAATTAGATTGATCATACACTGAAGACCCAAATAAATTGGTACACCGGCCTAATATCGTGTAACGCCCCTGCGAGCACGCAGAAATGCCGTAACACGACGTGGCATGGACGCGAATAATGTCTGAAATAGTGCTGGAATGAATCGACACCGTGAATCTTGCAGGGCTGTCGATACATCCGTAAGTTTATGAAGGGGTGGAGATCTCTTCTGAACAGCACATCGCAAGGCATCCCAGATATCCTCAATAATGTTCATGTCTGGAAAAATTCGGTGGCCACCGGAAGTGTTTAAACTCAGAAGAGTCTTCCTGGAGCCACACTGTACCAATTGTGGATGTTTGGAGTGTCGCATTGTCGTGGTGGAATCGCCCAAGTCCGCCAGAGATGAATGGAAGCAGGTGATCAGACAGGATTCTTACGTACGTGTTACCTGTCAGAGTCGTATCTAGACGTATCAGGGGTCCCATATCAATCCAACTGCTCACGCCCCACATCATTACAGAGCATCCACCAGCTTAAGCTGTCTCCAATTCACATGCAGCGCCCATGGCTTCATGAGGTTGTCTCCATTCCCGTCCACGTCCACCCAGTCGACACAATTTGAAACGAGACTCGTCCGACCAGGCACGTTGCCAGTCACCAACAGTCCAATGTCGGTGCTGACAGGCCCAAGAGAGTCGTAAAGCTTTGTGTCGTGCAGTCATCAAGGGTACACGGTTGGGCCTTCGTCTCCAAATGCCCACACTGATGTTTCATTGAATGGTTCACACGTTGAAATTTGTTGATGGTCCATTACTGAAATCTGCATCAATTTGCGGAATGGTTGCACTTTTGTCACATTGAACGATTCTCTCGTATCGTCGATGGTCCCCTTCCTGCAGATTCTTTTTCTGGCAGCAGTGACGTCGCAGATTTGATGTTGTACCCGATTCCTGATCTTCACTGTACACTTGTGAAATGGTCGTACGGGAAGACACTCACTTCATCGCTACCTCGGAGATGCTGTGTCCCATGGCTCGTGCGCCGACTATAACACCACGTTCAAACTCACTCATATCTTGATAAGCTGCCATTGTAGCAGCAGTAACCGATGTAACAACTGCGACAGACACTTGTTGTCTTATATAGGCGTTGCCGACCGCAGCGTCGTCGTTGCCGACCGCAGCGTCGTATTCTGCCTGTTTACATATCTCTGTATTTAAATGCGTATGCCTGTACCAGTTTCTTTCACGGGGTAACATAAACAAGTGTGTACTATTTCAGTGATTAAGATTTCAAATTAAGGTCGCACAACTGGATGCATGCACTGATTCCAGAGGGGAGGAGTCATAAAGCTTCTTTGTCTTCCCCAGAGGCAAGCTGACCTACAACTGTTGTGTCGGATTCTTGGTACCCTGAATACTGTAACTGGGGCTGATTTGAGGTCCGAGCTGGTCCCAGACATGTTCTATCAGGGCCAGATTTTGGGATCTCGCTGGCCTATGGGGCAATTCAGTACCATACGGACAGTTCGTAGAAACAAGTACCGTGTATGGATGGGCTTTGTCCTGCAGAAAACTAGCACCACAATACTGTCACAGCGGAAGTAACTTACGGGAATACACGATGTCCGGAACGTACGGTTGTGCCATCACAGTTCTCACAGCCGCTGCCAACAGTGAGCTGAAGTGACAGTCGACGGCTCCCCACATCATGAGGCCAGGTGCGATGCTGCTGTGCCTCCCCAAAGCACTGGAGGAAGGCCACCTCTCCCCAGGTCTCCGCTATGCTCGACAGTGGCAGTCGTCCGCCATTGTGCAGCACCGCTGCTCGTCACTGGACACAGTGCATCACCATACGTCAGCAGTCCGTGCTTCCCGGTCACGACACCATTCCAAAGGCGGCCCCTTGTGTTGTTTTAGTTAACGACAGCCTGCCCTGGTCCGGCCGAAGCCAGTGTCCAACCTGCACGGTGACACAGAATGTTGCAAACGAGTCCATCACTTGTTCTCATATGGCAATGGAGACGTTAAGTCTTGCGGTATGCTTGGTACACGACCAAAGAGGGGGACCCAGTTTCCCCCGACGACAGGTATCCCTGACTTCACGTTCCCAGGCAGTCCAACGTCGGACCACTGTCTCATCCGAACGCTCTACAAATTTGGACACACCTAAATCAAGTTTTTGGGACACATCGTTTCACCTGCTGTAATGGCACAAGAAGCAGGCAAAATGGATGCACTAAAGAACTTCCTCTACCCCAGAACCAGAAGCCAGTTAAAAGCCTGTATAGGACTTGCCTCTTTCTTCAGACGTTTTGTACCAGCGCAGTCACTGAATAATGATGCTTTACCGACTAAAAAAAAAAAGAATGTGCTTCGGCACTGGCCTGGTGCGTGCAAAGCAGCATTTGAAAAACTCAAGCAAGCACTAGTGAATTCGGAAGTATTGTAACATCTGGGCATGACAAAAGACTTTTGTCATGCTAACGACGCCGCACCCTGTGGTTTGGGGGCTTGTCTGTCACAAACGGACCAAGCGTCAGGCAAGGCTGAGAGACGGATAAATTGTTTTGGGAGCTCTGTGTTGGCGGGATTCGAAACAGGATATTCCGTTACGGAACTTGAGGCCCTAGCAGTAAAGTGGGCTTTTATAAAGTGTGTCTATTACGTTTATGGGAAGCACATGAAAGTCTTTTGTGACCATCAATCATTAAAGTTCTTGCTATCATATAAGCTATTAATACCAGATTGTCTCTTTGGACATTATCAGAACACGAATATGATTTCTAAATAAGCTGTGTCAGTGGACACGATAATGGTCACAGATGTGTTGTCTAGGCTACCAGGCTACCACGCCTCTCTCTGTGCCCCTCCGCTCTCACAGCTGGTTCTCAGACTGCACCGGCAGAGCGCCGCACGCCTCTCTCTGTGCCCCTCCGCTCTCGCAGCTGGATCTCAGACTGCACCGGCAGAGCGCCGCACGCCTCTCTCTGTGCCCCTCCGCTCTCGCAGCTGGTTCTCAGACTGCACCGCCAGAGCGTCGCACGCCTCTCTCTGTGCCCCTCCGCTCTCGCAGCTGGTTCTCAGACTGCACCGGCAGAGCGTCGCACGCCTCTCCCTGTGCCCCTCCGCTCTCGCAGCTGGTTCTCAGACTGCACCGGCAGAGCATCGTATGCCTCTCTCTGTGCTCCTCTGCTCTCGCAGCTGGTTCTCAGACTGCACAGGCAGAGCGCCGCACGCCTCTCTCTGTGCCCGTCCGCTCTCGCAGCTGGTTCTCAGACCGCACCTGGACCACAGCGTCCCACACGGCAGGGCGTGAGTCGTGTGCAGACTACCTACACCTACGCCGACAATGTCTTCGACAATGAAGAATGTGACCTTTAGATAAGGGCAAAAGAAACCACCTGCGTAATGAGAAAAGAAAAGAGTTCCAAAAACATAACGAAAGAATGGACATTTTTTCCATTGTATGCAATGCTTTCCAGATAATTAAAGAAGACTGTAATTTTACATGAATTTGTGACACATATGGGTAGATCTTCTAAATATTTTACGAGTTGAAATTTACCACCGTTATCGTCGTATTTCAAACCATAATTGCAATTTTAAGTGTGATATGGCCTCACTCTTAAGGTAAGCACCTGAATCTCAGTCATAAAGCCACGACACCTGACAGAAGTCAGGTTGTGTAGTCTGATGGGCAGCGGGCGGGTTTTCGATATTCCATCTTGGGTTTTCACATGCCTTTTACCCAAATGGGGCAGCATTAAATAAATTACTTGCATCCCCAGAAGTATCCAAAGTCTCTCTTCCAGACTGACACACACCACACACCAATTGACATAACACTTTCAAAGACAAAATCGTAGGTCTTCTACAATAACAAATGGTAAGTGGCACATGCCCAAGGGCAATTATTCATGTATTCGTCGTATCAATATGAATAAACCGTCTGACACTGAAAGTGCGAAAATTAGATATTCTCAGTTATGTAACTATGTCTAATTCGATGATATGTAGGCCGTTGAAACCACATTTCGTTTTCATGCCTTAAACGTTCCAGGGGGCATTATACGGTCGCCTGGAAATGAATTCAGTAATGACGTTAAATGTGTGTAAAAAAATACTCATGTCTATTTCGCAAGATGTACTGAACCAAAGATGTAATACTCAGTAACGTGTGTTCGTGTAATCTCACAGAAAAAGACAAAGACATTAGAAAAACAAGATAGCAAATTTTTGTTCGGTAAAATGTTTCATTTCTCTTGCTATTACCACTGAACTTAATGGATACACTAGCAATTTTTTTTCTTTTTTTGCTCGATGTACACCTCTCAAAATCTGTAACAATTAGGAATTACTTTGTTTGTGATTGAAAACACGTTTATTATTGCAAAGTCGAAAATAATGTTCTTTTGTTTGTGTCAATGCTGCTTCCTTCCCTGGTTAGTACGATATTAAGATTAGTGGACTATTTCCTTTACGGCGTATAATATTAATTTTGTTAAATACGGCCTGGAGAGCCAATTTTCGCTAAGGAGAAGCGATAAATTTTTAACATCTAATTAAGTACTGAATAATAGTCGTCAGAATTTTCAAATTTTGTTCGGTTCGTACCCGATTGCACTTGGCGAGTAGGTTACCTAATAGCAGCTAGGACGGGGAAATTTTACACACAGTTAAGCGAATGATACTCAGTGAGTCTGGCCAAATAAAATGTGTGTTGTCTACGTATACACAGAACCAGATACTTGACAAACATAATACCGCTCGTGTTTCAAAGAATACGTAGCACCTTGTGAGAGACAAAATTAACTGTGTATTACGTAATAATTCCATGGCTCAGCAATATTGAATGAAACTTCGCCCAAAGTTTATTTAAAAATGATATGTCCGAAAGAATAGATACCATCTCAGTATATATATAGTTAAGGCTCACCGGCCACTTGACCGTCTTCTTCTTCTGTGCGAATGCACAAACAGTGCCCGAACTCTTAAGGAATCGGCAACGCTCCACGAGTAATGAGTATAATGGGCGGAGGCACTACGAATGTAGTGCGGGACAATGCGTTGAGAATGTGCGTTTCGCGGGAGGCGCGTCAGAGATAAATCCCAAAAGTCGCGCCCTACTGTGTGTCCTCGGTGGCTCAGATGGATAGAGTGTCTGCCCTGTAAGCAGGAGATCATGGGTTCGAGTCCTGGTCGGGGCACACGTATTCATCTGTCCCCGTTGACGTATGTCAACGTCTGTAAGCAGCTAAGGGTGTTCATTTCATTGTAATTTTTTAACTAAAATTACCATTTGCATTTTTAACCGACAACGTGTTTAAAGCAAACAGAATATTCACCAAGTATTCTCCGTGCTACAGCAGACATCCTGTATTCTTTATTATTTCACGCTACAGCGTGATTTATAGTTACCATTCTCACAGAGATCGGCCTACATTAGGTAGGCTTCGTATGACATTGCGTGAAGCCGAGTTTTTGAATGCTGTCAGTCAACCGTTGCGCCTGGTACACGAGACGGACAAATGCTGCTGCTTTCGGTAGTGTAAAGAAAGTCGAAGGTTCGTATCTCGTGAAATACAGATAAATTTTCTATTTTTCTAAATTAATCAAAAAACTTTGATAGTCTTTATTATTCTCTTAATTGGTTTAAACGTATTTCTTATTTCTAATACTTTGATGCCTCATTTTCATCGTTTTGTTGACTTTTTTATTTGCTCTTATTTTTGTTCTTATCATTCTTTCTTCGTCTGGAATCCTTTTGTGTCGCCTATATTCTGCAACCGAGACTGTTTATCGGTATGTAACACGGCATCACATGTGGTCATGGTGTGGATAGTTTAGGTAACCAACGACAGCGAGAAATTACTGTTTGCTTTTCCCGGTAAAGCCGAAATTTTGCTGTGGAAGACGACTGTGCAAAAACAATCGTATAGCACATAGGGCTTAGCTTACCCTGTGAATGAAGCGATCGTGATTCCAGTTCTCCGCAGGCTGTTGATCGCCTTCTTCTGAGGTACATTGTGCATCACGTGATTGTGGTCACTTGACACAGTTCAGTCGTCGGTCACTTAAAGTCAGCTGTGTGCAGAGCATCGCCCATTTCGCTCATATCTCCATCACTGCCCCGTGTTTAGGACTGCCATCCTCCCCAATGTCTCGGGATCGTCACCGATGCAGACCTTCTTGTCCCGGCACCCCGACAAGACCCACTTTCGTCACGATTTTTCAAATATATATTTGCGAAGACCTTTTTAGAAACTAAGCTTGACTTGGAAGAAAGAAAGTCTAAACATCCCAAGGAAGAAAGATGGATTTATTTACTTAAGGGAACCGAAAACCCCAACGCAAATGCGAACTGGTGAAATTACGCGAGTATCTCCTTTGCATTCCTGCACACAACGCCACTGTGGAAAGAGTATTTACGCTGATGTCGGACCAGTGGACTGATGAACAAATCTACTACTGCCAGGGAATTAGTCTTACAATGCCATTTTTAACTACAAGCCTCTTGCATTGAGTTTTATAAATACATGAAAGCAAGAAAGATGTGAAAGGTGAGATTTTCCAAAAAGTATGGTGTACTAAATACTCCTGCCGCAAAAAGTTCGATGTAGTTGTGTTCTAAATAAAAAGTAATTACATTAAATAAATTTTTTGCTTCATTTCTACACCCCCACCTCAGAGTGTCCCGACGAGGTATCTGCTACGAATGGCAACCTCATCCACGCCACACATTACAGAATTCCTACAACTGAGTGATAGGCGGCAGAGGATATGGCAACCGTAGCCATGAATTATAAAATAATTTTAATCGGACTGTAGTGATGGTAACAACGAAATGAAAACTGTCGACACAATCCGATGGTGTCCTGCGTACTGATTTGAGTTGTTCATACTTTCTTTTCAAGTGGGACCAATATTTTACATTTTCTGTGGTTGAAGCATGTATTCTATTCATTTGTTCATTCAACTGAAACCGCTGATTGGTAGTTTTACAGACTGAGTTACCAAACTAGTCTGTAGAACTTTCATTTAGTGAGGTAAAAAACAGCAGTGTGCAATACAAACACGGGTAGTACGTACACATACCTCCGAAGGGTAGGGAGCCTGTCCCCGAGTCCGTTCTGAGAAGAACGCCTCTTAGTGGGTACAATGAAGTTGAAATGAACAGTACGCATGCCCACTGTAGTGAAACACTAATTGTTCGTTACACGATTTAAAACTGCTCTCCATTAACCTGTTCCAGGGGCAGTTAAAACAACACATGACTAGTAAGGCTGAGCAAGTGCAAAAGATTTATTAGGGGTACGTGAAGGAAAAAGCATGGACGCCAAATTTTAGCGACTGTTTGCATTCCGTTGCATTGAAATGGTATGATAGCCATTAATTTAAAAAGAAAAAGGGGGGGGGGGGTCACGCTCAAAGTCAGCGTCCTGCTGATGCCAGGGGCAGGGCAGCAGCCGGCGCGAGGAGGTGGCGTGAGCGGAGCATTGACCGCGCTTGCGCAGTGGCTCTGCGTAGCGGCGGCGACCGCGCCACCTCCTCGCGCCGACTGCTGCCCTGGCCCAGGAACCTGCGGTACGGCGCTCGTGCTGCCTACGCCTCACGCCACCTCCTCGCTGCGGCTGCTTCCCTGGCCCAGGAGCCGGCGGTACGGAGCTCGCGCTGCTCTGCGCCTTACGCCACCTCCTGGTGCCAGCTAGTACCCTGGCAGCATCAGGAGGGGCGTACGACGACGGATTTCCACTGAAAAAACCGACCGAACGAACGTAAAAGCAATCCAATCGACTGGATCCCTCCAAAGAGGATGACATGCATTAAATTTCTTTTTGATATATACGTAACTACTCTTTTTGGTTATCGTGTCTTGTCTGAACCATTATCCAACATTTGCAGAGGAACACATGCTGTGTCTTTCTTAGTTTTCTTCATTGGCAGCAACAACACTGTATAACACTGAACTGTTAAACTATAATTAAGTTTTATAATTGGTAATTCAGCCTTGCCAGGAATAATATACAATGAATAATAAAAAAAGGATGGGTAGCAGTGGGAATCGAACTCGAGCTATAAAATTGTTATGCTGTACTTTTACCAACTGCGCCAAGCCACAGACAGCACAGGTGTCGTTCAAACACCGCTCACAACACAGTTAAAGAACTTTAGAGAGCGTTTTCCCTTTTTTATGGCCCAGTGAAAGAGAAATTCGGTTTTCAACAAACTGTTGTTACTGTGTAACTTCGCTCAGATGTGAAAAAAACGACGCGCCGCGAGCGACGGGCATACTAGGGGCTCTGCCCAACATATCCTTGCAAAGCTTCATCGAATTACACCATCTCAGTTCACCTCTATAAAACACATCCATCTAATCAGTTTTCTTGTGTACCCATCATCTGCAGCAAGTACATGAATGCTCATTAACAAAGTAACGTGAGTATGGATGTTATTCCATAAAAATTGACTGGAGTTGCCTTTAATATAAAAGCTGAAACAACACTGGGAATCAAATGACAATATTGTAGCAGGAGAAATGCATTTAACTTTTATATATATATATATATATATATATATATATATATATATATATATATATATATATATATATATATAAAATTGCTTTTGAGAAACATTTTTCATTGCTTTAAATAAATAAATATAAATTCCCACAATCATTTCATTACACTGAGGGATCTCAATAAGTCAAAAAGGACTAAAATAATGTTCATTGCGATAGCGTCCACAGCTGCGATGAGTTTTTTGAAAAATTTCTTGAAGCTTTCAGCTGCCATTCTCCTTATTTCGTGTACGATTGTACAGGCCTTGGGCCATTTTCAAGTATTGTATGGATGATTTTTAGTAACAGATTATCGTATACGTTGTTGCTCCTATGATATCATGTTATGCTCATAAATTAGTTCGAGGTGTTCATGCAGTTCTGACAAAAGTTTGGATTCACAATAGGCTGCATGATCGAATAAGTGCTGACAATTGATATTTGGATCAGAATGGGACTCGAACCACTGTATCCCGAATTTTGCGAGCACCTGCCTCAACCATCTGCCATTATCTGAGAAATACCCTAGTCCTTAACAAAACTATGATGGTAACTGAGGTTTCCCCAACACAAGCACCAGAGGTTGTACCACCATGGGGGTGTGTGGAAATAGAACAGAAAAGCAACTCTGGGGAGACAGAGTCGCTGGAGGATTCTGAGTCAGCATGTCTCAACAAATATATTACACAAAATATATAAAATACACTGATATGAGATGACTGAATCACTGGCACTGTACGGTGTATGGCTTTACATGGTATCAGAGCACTGATTTCAATGGGGAAGATACGACATTGAAAAATACCCGTGGCTCAATTTCATTCATACTGACACTTTCATTAGATTTTAAAGGGTTTAATTCAGTTCTTATAACATGATAGTTACAAATGAATTTACAAATGATGTCCAATTTTCTACAGAAAGTCCTCAACACAAACACACATACTGTACATTCTTGAAGTACAAATCTGGTACACTATTTGCCTTTAAACACAGTTTATACTCTTGCATATTAGTAGTAGCAGTGCAAAGCATTGGTTTGCATGTGGTACCCCAAATATTGTCCTCAATCCACTGGCTATGGAGACGCATCCTGGATAGGATCTTGGCATCCAGTGCCCCATATGTTGTCCTATATCCACTGGTTATGGGGGTCAGACGGGACCATCATATCCTGTGCCCTGTATATTGTCCTGTATCCACTGGTCAAAGCGGCGGTCCATCTCCGGGGACATACGCTGTCTGGAGGCGCCAACCTCGCCCTCGCGCATGAAGGCCAGGTCCTGGGACACCGGCGGCAGGCCTGTGGTGGAGCGCAGCCTCTGCACCAGGCCGTCGTAGTTGGTGGCCGGGTTCTGGCGCATGCTGCTGAAGCTCAGGTGCTCCTCCAGTGGTTCCACTTCCTCGTCCGTTACGATCCGGCCCAGAAAGGTTGCCGTCTTCTGTATCACTGCACGAAGATCCTGTGGGCATCCACCACAGTAGCCATATAGTTGACATTGTAACTATATTGCAGACAGCATAGGACTTGAAAAGGCCAGGTAAATGGAATGGACAGTGCCTTGAAATGAGGTTATAAGGTGGACACAATCAAGAGTAATGAAATACAGCTCAAAGAAAGCAGCTGATGTTAAGGAATAAGAATAGGAAATGAGATGCTAAAATTACGGTATAGCTTTTGCTATTTGGGTACCAAAATAACATGACACCAAAAGTAAAGAGAATAGGTGGTGTTTAAAAGTGTGTCACATATTACATCATCAGGTAATATTGGTAAAAAATAAAATAAAAAGCCCCATCATGATGTGTGAGGGAATGATTCCTGCTGAGATATGGATCAAACTATCCTCTCTCACAGAAGTGGACGCTATGGACAGGCCTCCACGTGGTTACCATACTTCCTGACACATCCTTCAGGCCTTCTTCACAGATATCACACACACTTTCATATACATGGATTAGTCACATGCTCCTATAACGTCTGCACAGTGTTGACGAGTTGAGCACATTACAATGCCTTTAAATTTCCAAATATCCAACAGTTTGAGGTCTGGTCAATGCAGAGTCAATGATACCGAACCTTCTCAAACAATCCATCTTCTACGAAACCTTGCAGTGAACCACTGTTGCACAGTCTGTAGAAAATGGGGTGGTGCTGTAGGTTGCACAAACCATAGTCTTTGTCTTTTTTTGTGAGGAGCGGCGTTCTACACTTGCGCTGGAAATTCATCGAACACAAAAGGATGAAACAGAGCACTTGATAATCTGTCTATGGCTCAGTAAGTCTGTCACCAAATGTTCCGCCCCACACATTGGTAATGAAGCCGTCGATTGTTTGAGATGTGCTAATGCGTCCTGTGGTAATTTACTCTGCCATCACATGTAAATCCTGCGTCCTCTATAAATAAACTTCTGGTTCTGAACTTTGGATCTTCAGCAAATCACATCTTAAGAACTGGGCCTACTGGTTTGTGGGCAGATCAGAGCAGGACGTTTTATTCCACACTGGCGTTCAAATTTTAAGGCCGAGGTAACTGTGGGATTAGGTACCATAGCGAAGTATCTTGGCTCCATGAAAGTTGGCTCGTAGATAGAATGCACTGCTACAGTGTAGCACGGAAAGTAACAGAAATATATAGGCATCGAGACGAAGATGAATACCACTTTTATTGAAAGCTCATAATAAGACTGAATTCACCGTGGTTTACGACGGTCCCCTGCACATTAAAAAAGGTGGGACACGGTTATGGTTAGAGTGTGTGATCACCGTGGACAGCAGTGCGTGCCCTGCAGTGTCCTCCCACGCTGGCCACATGGCTGGTGAGGAGTCCCTGTGACAGGGAGCTCCTCTCCTCCACCAGTGGTGGCTGACAACGCGTGGTGCTTGTGGACTAGTCGTAATCCCAGACGAGCTCAGTGGGACTTTACTCCGGGGAACGGACAGGCCAATTCTTTCTCTCAAAGTACTCTCGTTCCAAAAGCATTTCCACTTGCACAGCTTGATGCGGTCGCGCATTGTCATCCATAAAACTGAAGGCAGGGGAAGAAGAGCAGCGTCAGAATAACGCTGAACAGTGAGAGTACCGTGTTTGGAGATTAGGAGGTCTGTGAGCCCATATTACACTGCACCTACCCCACACCACGACAAAATCTATCATGCTTGGCAATGTTTCGGGGTGCATGACGTGTTCCCACTCGTCGTCCTACGAGAGTACACCTGGCATCACTACTTGGACACGTACTGGTCATCGGACAGAGACACCGGCCCCTGCACTCGCCGGACCACTGTACAGAGTAGCCGACCTCTGTCCGGCACCTCACAGTCGGCAGCAGCGCCTCTGGTGAAGCAGTGCTGGGAGCAGTCGCGAACTCCTGGGATACGCTCGTCACACGTCGCCCTCCTTCCAGCTTCCCCAACGATTTTCCCCGATGCGAATTCATCCAGATGTCTCCAGGCAATGTCGCAATGAAGAACACCACCACAGTGCACTGCAGCTGCTCACCGTGTTTCGGCCTTCCTCCAGTTGCCTCGCGACGCAGGGCCAACGCCATCTGCCGCTGCAGTCACGCTGACCTCGTGCGACGTGACGTCCAACCTTCTGTTTACGGATGGGAGACGTCTGGCAACAAGCTCCCGCATTTATTTTCATTTCTAGCGAGTGGTCAACATCTTACGTTACTTTATGTATCTGGTTCTTACGTTTTGCAGAGCAGTGTAGTTTTTAGCAATATTACCTTCATTAGAAATATGTGACACTTTTCTTAAACACAGTATATAAAATACAGAGGGCTACCAAGAAAAAATGTCACCATCTGAATGTATACTTTCCCTGTTTATATCTCCGATAAAAAAAACTTTAGATTTTGCAGAAATGTGACAATGGTGAGATTCAGCGGTGTTTTAATGCGCCAAAAGATGATCAGTACAGTAGCTGTTGCAACATTGTCAACATCATCAGCTGACGACTATGACACTCGTTGTACATCCACATCTACATCTACATGGATACTCTGCAAATCACATTTAAGTGCCTGGCAGAGGGTTCAGCGAACCACCTTCACACATCTCTATTATTTCATTCACGTATAGCGCGCGGTAAGAATGAACACCTATATCTCTCCGTACGAGCTCTGATTTCCTTTATTTTATCGTGGTGATCGTTCCTCCCTATGTCGGTCGGTGTCAACAAAATATTTTCGCATTCGGAGGAGAAAGCTGGTGATCGGAATTTCGTGAGATTATTCCGTCACAACGAAAAATACCTTCCTTTTAGTGATTTCCAGCCCAAATCCTGTATCATTTCTGTGACACTCTCTGCCATATTTCGCGATAATACAAAACGTGCTGGCTTTCTTTAAACTTTTTCGATGTACTCCGTCAGTCCTATTTGGTAAGGATCCCAGACCGCGCAGCAGTATTCTAAAAGAGGAGGGACAAGCGTAGTATAGGCAGTCTCCTTAGTAGGCCTGTTACATTTTCTAAGTGTCCTACCAATAAAACGCAGTCTTTGATTAGCCTTACCACAATGTTTTCTATCTGTTATTTCCAATTTAAGTTGTTCATAATTGTAATACCTAGGTATTTAGTTGAATTTAAGGTTTTTATGTTACATTGATTTATCGTGTAACAGAAGTTTAACGAATTCCTTTTAGCACTCACGTACATGACCTCACAATTTTCGTTATTTAGGGTCAACTGACACTTTTCGTACCATACAGATATCTTTTCTAAATCGTTTTTCAGTTTGTTTCGATCTTCTTATGACTTTATTAGTCGATAAACGACAGCGTCATCTGCAAACAACCGAAGACGGCTGCTCAGATTGTCTCCCAAATCGTTTATATAGATACGGAACAGCGAAGGGCCTATAACACTACATTGGGGAACGCCAGAAATCACCTCTGTTTTACTCGATGACTTTCCGTCAATTACTACGAACTGTGACCTCTCTGACAGGAAATTACAAATCCCGTCAGATAACTGAGACGATATTCCATAAGCACGCAATTTCACTACGAGCCGCTTGTGTAGTACAGTGGCAAAAGCCCTCGGGAAATCCAGAAATACGGAATCGATCTGAAATCCCTTGTCAATAGCACTCAACACTTCATGCGAATAAAGAGCTAACTGTGTTTCACAGGAACGATGTTTTTTAAACCCATGCTGACTGTCTGTCAATAGACAGTTTCCTTCGAGGTAATTCATAATGTCTTAACACAACGTATGTTCTAAAATCCTGATGCACATCGACGTTAACGATATTGGCTACAATTAACTGGATTACTCCTACTACTTTTCTTGAATATTGGTGTGACCTGTGCAACTTTCCAGTCTTTGGGTCGAGCGAGCGGTTGTATATGATTGTTAAGTAAGGACCTAATGCATCAGCGTACTCCGAAAGGAACCTGATTGGAATACAGTCTGGACCAGAAGACTTGCTTTTATTAAGTGATTTTAGTTGTAACACTGAAGGAGGTGCAACATTGGGGTAGTCAGGTTGGACTGTGACACTCACTGCAACAATGGTGAGTATGACATTGTTGCAACACTGACAAAATCAGAAGATGGCGACTGTGGCACTAGTGGCAACAATGACGAAGTCGTAAACTTATGATCGTGATGCTGTGTGCACCACTGCACAGTCGTAAGGCGTCGAGTCTGCCGCGTGGCGAAGTCAGAAGATGGGTATGGCGCTGGTCGTCAGTAGGTGACCAGTAGGACACTCGCGGCAACATTTGCAAAGTCGGCAGGTGATGGGTGCGACATTCCTTGTGACCACTTTGCTGGAAAATTAAGAGCCGCCTTTCGCCACGCTAGGATGTCTATAAAGGTGTTAATTCTTTCGGAAAGAATTTCTCTATAGTGTAGAAATATATGGAGAAGTGTAATATGGATGTTTAACTGTACAGCCAAGAAGAGAATGGAAGGTTCTGAAACGTGCTACAGAACAATGGTGGAGATTAAGGGTGTAAGATAACAAATGAAGAGCTGATGAATTCAGTAATGATCAGGTTCGAGAAAACGGATTTTGTTCATAAACAGAAAATTTTGGGGGTCAACTCTAATTCAATTAAAGACACTGAAAACAGACAAAGATAACGCGGCAGGTGTTTTGAATTTTCCATCTCGAAAACACCTGGAACGACAGAAAGCTTTATATGGGGTCCTGTGGGTTCAATGGATGATTTATCGGAGCTCAGTTTAACACAAAAAATTATTTCTGCTGTGTGTTACAAATTTTCATTTAGTGAGTAAATTCTCAAATAGTTTTATAACTGTGTATTTCACCACTTTCTGTGCTGAGGTTAGATGCATGCTCTTACTGTCAAACTCAGATGAATTTTTGATAAAAAATTTACCAGGGAATCAATGTACAGGTAAGCTATGGTACATATAGCCAGATGCTTGATGGGAGGAGTGCAAGGCGCGCGCGCGCTCGTGTGTGTGTGTGTGTGTGTGTGTGCGCGCGCGCGCGCGCGCGCGCCCGCGCGCGAACCTCATGCATAATTCTAATTATTTTCTCTTGTACGATGAATAGTTTCTGCCTAAGAGAGGATATACTCCAGAAGCCATCAATGAAGGAAAATTTGCTAAATATGTCAACTTACTGTCATCTATATTCGAAAAGTTGACCATTATACTTGTGGCAAAAGTAACTGAACCAAAGTGTTTCAGTAGGCCCACTATATGGTTTTTACATTTCCCATTTTCACTGATATACACAGCCAACAACTCAGAACTTTCTACCCTGCTCATTATCTCTCGTTCGTATACTAAGTTAATAGGAGGTGGCGTATTTGTGATGGGACAAAACTGTATAAGTTGAATGCTTTCAAAATCTAAATCTGGGCCATTTTCCCAAAGCCATTTAGCAACTTCCACATTACCATCGCTTACTACTTACTCTGCCCATGCCTCTTTGCTCGTCTTCACAAAAATGCGTGTATCATCTGCAAACAGAACTAATTCTGCATCTAGATTCAAATAACGTGGTAGGTCAGACATAAAGCACGAACAGTATTGGGCCAATGATGAAATTCTCTGAGCCTCCCGCTGTAATTTTTGGCACTGAGAATGTCGTGGCCTAGGGTAACTTACTGCTTCGTGTTTCCTAAATAAAAAGTAACCCACGCTCGTGCTTAACTACGTATTCGATAGAAACTTAACTTCTCAAAAGGATATTCTGAATGACACAATCAGGTTGTTCTGAATTAAGATGTTTTCGAAAGCGTTTTCCCCCATCCCTTGTGTTGAGGATATCATGTGCGAAGATTGCAAGCTTTCTTTGAGAGGTATGATGATGAATGGTACCAAAACTGCTGTAGGGCGAAAGTCGGCAACTGCGCAGATCGTCAGAGGTGTGGACACTTCACAGCTATTCCACTCTCACAAGCTGGTCATGTTCACTTACCTTTTTCATTTCTTCGTAAGTAATCCACAAGATATTTGGCTCATGCCGCATTTTCCAGAACTCGAGGACATTGGTCCAATAAGGTGTGTAGTAAACTGCAAAAGAAATAAAGGGAGGCACACAGTTATAAAGCGAAGTGCACTGCCTGGCAAAAAAAGGTACAGGACTCGGAAGGGAAGGAGAAAAGAAAATGAAACTTAAGGGTTGAGAGGGTATGAGAAGTTATTTCATTGATTAGAAAACAGAGTCAAATTCAAAAAAACATTTGCAACATGACCCTTCTCTCGTCTGGATGCCTGTGCTGATTCAGTTGGGAAAGTTGTGTTAAAGCCACTTCTCCTGAGGTAAGCTCGTCCGCTGCTGTTGTAGCCGATCCTTGTTATGCTGGATACTGGCACCAGAAAACAGTTGACGTCCAGGGTGGCCCCATAAACGTTCCACTGGTGACGGGTCTGGGTCTCTTCCTGCCGACGGTAGTAGCTCAGTATTAAGCAGATGGTTCATAGACACACATGCCACATGTGGGCGAGCACTATCCTGTCGACAAATGGCTCCATCACACTGTCACACGAGGAACGTTTGTGACGCACTGTTGAGCCTGGCTGCTGATGGTCTCCGGCCAGTGGCGCGCTATGGAACAGCATGTGGCAGGGCGGCCATTACTCACTGCGAGAGAGCAGGCAGGCCCAGGTGTGAGGAGGAGACGCTGCGCCTGATGCGCAGTGCGGCGGTCCTCCCCTGTGGTGGTCACACGTGGTCCACCACAAATTGACGAAGGGTGTCGGTTCCCTTTCAGTCTAACATCGGACCACTATCCCACCTGAACGCCCCAAAAGTCTGGACACTGTTCGATTCGACTAGCCAGACAAATACAAGCTCAGAATGAGGCCCCTTGCAAACTCTTCAGGTACTGATATCGCTGTCTCACATGAGTACGCGATATCTTCACTGTGATCAAACGTCTAAGGCTGCTCTCATGCACTGAATACCATGGAAGGTCGGGTAATAGCACTACACATGAAAAACACTAATGCAGTCGGCTGGCTGTTCCATCGATCACACAAACCTGAAACTCTAATCTTTTACATACCCGCTGATGGTACACATGTGTGCGAAGCTACAGTGACACCCGGCCATGTCTTCTGGGTGCTTCATTTTCTTTGCCAGGCAGGATATTTGTTTTGTTTTCTTGTGGGGCTTGTACACAGTTATGTAGACCACAGGCCATTTCACAGTGTGTGGCGGAGGCTACTTGTGCCAGCACTGTAGTTCCATCGTCCTCACCTTTTCTGCTCCACAGTATGTGGATAACCCAGCTGTCGGCATCTCGCCATGCCATTTCAGCTCCAAAATTTATCGTATTTTCCGACGAGGGTTGTTTTGCAAGATGCGTGTGGGAGGAGGTGACGTGCTCTTCACGGAACGTGTGTTCTCAGAGTTTGTAGAATCAGATTCCCCGTGATGCACGACGCCTTTCTTGTAGCGTGTGCACTGCATTTCGCTGAGCGACGCTCTCAAGCTTACTAAACAATCTTGTGACGAAACGTATAGCTCTTCTTGGATGTTGTCTAAGCATGGCCAGAGCAAACATTTAAAACAAGATGTAGTGATTTCTGTGAAGACCCTCTTATAAATCGCAACAGACATGTACATAATTACTTTGAGAGGGGTGATAAGGCAGAGTTATCCAATGGATAGCTGATACGAATGATGCCAGCATTCGTTCATCTCTCGGGTCGACGCCCCTTCGGATAAAGTTCCCATTGGGGATTGGTGAGGCCCGTAGTACGTCAGCTGGCGAAACGGTCGAGACTTTTAGATGACTGGTTCAAGATGACAAAAGTCACGCCGCACCCGCTAACGCCGTCCTTCTGCTCGGCGTAGTGTACCAGTTTGATGTGGCATGGACTCAGCAAGTTTTTGAAAGTCCTCTGCAGCTGTCCATAATTGCGAAAGTGTTGATGGTGCAGGATTTTGTACGCGAACCTGCCTCTCGATTACGTCCCATAAGGGTTCGATGGGGTTTATGTCAGGGGACCTGGGTGGCTAAATCCTTGGTTCGAGTTGTCCAGAATGTTCTTCAAACGAGTCGCGAACAGTTGTGGCGCGGTGGCATGGCGCATTGTCATCGCTACACATTCCATCGTTGTTTGGGAACATGAAGTGCAGGAAGGCTGCAGACAGTCTCCACGCAGCTTAACCAAACCATTTGTAGTCAGTGATCGGTTCAGTTGGACCAGAGGATCCAGGTCATTTTACGTAAAGACAGGCCTCGCCATTGTGGAGCCAGCACGAGCTTGTAAAGCGCATTGTTCACGCCTTGGGTCCTCATGGCTCCGTTGGACTTGCACCACTGTCTAAACCCACCATCAGCTCTCGCCAACTGAAACTGGGGCTCATCTGGCCAGCCCACGGTTTTCCACTCGTCTAGGCTCCAATCGAAGTCATCAGGAAAGGCGCTGCAGGCGATGTCGACTCACTTCAGTCGTCTGCTGTCATACCCCGTCATCACCAAATCTCGTCTCAGTGTCCTGACGGATGCGTTCGTCGTAGGTCCCACTTTGATTTCTGCGGTTACGTCACGCCGAGTTGATTGTCTGCTAGCACTGGCAACTCCACGCAGACGCTGCTGCTCTCCATCGTCAAGTGAAGGCCGTCAGCCACCATGTTGCTCATGGTGAGAGGTGATGCCTCAAGTGTGATGTTCTCGGCACACTCTTGACACTGTGGATCTCGTAGTATTGAATTCCCAAACGATTTCCGAAATGGAATGTCCCATGCGTCTATCTCCAATTTTTACTGCCCCTTCAGAGTTTGTTAATTTCCATCGTGCTATCACAATCATGTCGGAAAGCTCTTTACTTGAATCACGTGAGTGTAAGTGACATCTCCTCCAATGTACTGCCCTGTAGTAACTTCTGCACGCGATACTACCGCCACCTGTATCTGACCATATTGCTACCTCCTTACTTCTGTCAGCTCACTGTATGTAAACGTCGCATAATGACACATTGGCGGTCAAAACTTTCCCTAAATCTAAGTTACTGACTCCACAAGTCCACTGAGGTGCGGCGGACGTAGGCGTGCAGTTGCTCCAGCTGCTCCACGGACTGCTATTTCCCGTTTTCCGCCCTCATATTTCTAAAATATTTTGGTGCTTCCTCGTTAGTATAATAGAAGTATGTTCCGTAGTACTCGTGGGTGTGTTCATTTTATGAGGAGTGAGTCGTCATTGTGATTAATTGACGAATTAAGCATGAAACACACAAATGTGAATATGTACTGGTGACACGTTCGTCTACTTGTAAAACAAACTACAGCTCAGAATACAAAGCACAGAAAAGACTGACACATGTAATTTACAATTTTCAATGCTATAGGGTCCGCAGCTGCGATGACTTTTTTGAAAGATTTCTTGAAGCCTTCAGCTGCCATTCTCTTTATTTCCTGTACGATTGCACAATTTCGGCCTCAGGCCACTTTTAAGTATTTTATGTATGATTATTAGTAGTAGTTTATGACATGTACGTCGTGGCTCCTATGACAGCATGTTACGCCTATAAAATAAATCCGAGATGTTCACGCTATTTTACGAGTACGGTACTCTATATCAGTTTCTAAACGAATATACTTTCTGGAACGACAAACGTCATTGTGCCTTCAATTATGATGTACCTGTTGCTACTTTGGCTTAAAGTGCTTGCTGTAACTGCACTCTGTTCAAAATTCTGTGCATGGGAATATACATATAAGGAGTACCACAAATTCACGATTATTGTTTCACATCGTTCGGTTCATTTTTACAGGATCCCTCAACCACCCTTCCTCCTAGTACTACACCTATTCCACGTACTGCCATTATTGAAAAATATAAAAGTGCGGAAGTTTCGCTCGTGCCCACTGTTTACAATTGATGCTCGGCTGACTGACACCGGGAAAACTCTTGGAATACACAGATAGACTCAACACCAATTGATCCACGCATACATTTTCAAGTGACACAAATATTGTTCTTTATTGAAACTGCATTTGCTATCGCTGTAAACAGGTCGCAGGGATAAAAACGTCAAAAAGCAGGATTGCGTTTACCAAATCCCTTCTTTACAATTGTATGTAATATTTTCAAGCGTATCTAAATCAACTTACATTCCTGTATCCATTAAAGAAAATGGAGAACAAAAAGTACACTAAGATTATATTCTTACGTCAAATATCGTTTACACCGACGAACTGTAATGCTTTTTTAAAAAGTGTGTGGTAATGTATATACAAGAATGTATCAAATACATTAATTACTTCGTGCGGTTCATTTTTAAAGACGTTTCTTCTTCTTTTCCACAACTACCCTTGCCGCAACGGCTACAATTATTCCATCTACTGACATTATTAACAAATTTAAAACTGTGAAAGTTACGCGCTGGTCCCCTGGTCTTTCATTACCTTCTCAAATTAAATGACTAAATAAGCGAGGCGAAGCGAAACGAAACAAGCGATACCGAAGCACAGCATGAAGCCAATTTCACGAGCGAGAGAGTCTCGTATCGAACGAACACAAAACCCAATAAAAGTTTCTTCGACCTTCTATCGTGTATTTTGCACGTGGACAACGCATTGTCCGTGACGTTGCGTTCCGACCTCGAGATGACTGTCTGAGACAGTTGAAACCCACGACTGAAAACCATAAAAGACGTTCCTTTTGGAATTAAAGACTGTTTTAAGAAATGTGGGAGGCGCATTCAGTACTTTTAGAGGACAACAAGATGTAGTTATGTAACAATGAAAGCGCGACGCCCAACTATGTTTACTGCAGTACGGGTCTCGTCGGAACTTATTACTTATGATGCAGAAAAGTATGTAAGATGGAGGAAAAATAAATGAAAAATTATGAAAAGAAGATTGTTTTTCCATCAAATTTAAGTTTAAACCATTAGTAGTGTCCTTATGGGAGAACCCTTCTTTACTATCACTTGTATAAACGTCACATCAGAATGGCTCTCAGTGCCATAAGAATAAGTTATTTATTATTCCGTCATGAGTCGGTCGATTAATGATGATCTCACCCTTCTGTCCTTGCCTTGTGCTAATCTTCCCACCTCTACACACAACACCCTCCACAGCCCATTCCTCATACTCCACTCCGTGTCTGCCCCTTAAACTCTATCTTGTTACTCCCAGCACGAGGTTAAAAATATTCCACACCAGCCACTCACCTTTCAGTTCTTCTTCAATCAGCGCATTTCGTCGCTATTCTCTTTGCTGCTTCTCCATTTCGTACTTCATCTGTAGACTTAACTTACAACATTCTTCTTCCTAAGTGATTCCACATTCTTCTTCAATTTATTTCCGATGGTGTACGTTTCTCTCCCACACAATGCTCTGCTCCAAACATACACTTTCAGGAACTTCTTCCTCACTTTCATACCAAAATGTGTTTTCAGAAAATTACTCTAACTTCTTTTACTACTATGGTCTTTCCTTCGTGAAGGACTACAGTCATTAGAATTTTTTGAAAGAAATTTCCGTCATTCGATTGTTAATTGTTCGTTTATTTTACACAGTCATGATTTCGGCCGTTGGAGCCATTCCCAAGAGCATGTTGAAATGTTAAAATATGTCTGACTGCCTGTGTGACATTTCATTGTCGAAAAACGTTATGAACAAAAGTGATAATCGCTGGTCACAGGAATATTAAATACGCCACACTGTTTGTTAATGGTTCCTCATTGTGCATAAAGTTAGCTGTATTTGTATGTCCCATATGTACTTGTATCCCATACGGCGACAACCGCTCTAGAAGACCAGAAATATGTTGTTTCGACGAGGGCATGTCACAGATAGGCCAGACATATTTTAGCATTTCAACATTCACTTGGTAATGGCAACAAAGGTCGAAATCGTGATGTCAAATAAATGAACAATTAACACTCAAATGACGGAAATTTATTTTAAAAAATCTTTTACTACTGTGTCGCTCACATTTTTTATATTAAGCAACGTGCTACTTTATTTTCAACTGGTCCTCATCACTTTCGTCTACACTTTCTGTATCCTTAAGCAATATCCTGTTCCAATTATGTTCCCCATTTCTTTCAAGAAGTCTTCTAAGGCAACCTTTTATCCAGCAGGAAATTCCTTGTGGTCTCCGAACCTCAACTTTTCTGTCTTCCTCTACCCTTTGCACTTTTATCCCTCTTCCGAAATATTCATTTAGTTCATTCATTAAATAATTACGACTCAGAGAGAACAAACAAGGGGAGTTTTCCTTTATTGAAATGCCTAATAATAATTCCACTTACCAACATTGGCAAGAAACGCTTCGTAATATTCTTCCAGCGGGAGTTTCAGGTCGTACATCAGCCGAATGTGGTAATAAAAGGAGGTGGCAGCATCTTTTGGATTCCGGGCGACGTATATGATCTGTGAAAAAAATAGGCAATTATCATCAGCATTGAAGTCAACCAGCTGATTTAAAATACCAGCTTCGGATTGTTTCTCTACTCTTCAACTCCCTAATTCAGCCCTCTGTGGGAAAAATGTACACTTATTTTTTGTGCGACTCTGATTTCTCTTATTTCATTTTGATCATGTCTCCCTATGTAGTTCGGCGACAAATCAGAATGATGTTGACCGAAATTTGGTGAGGAGATCTCGCAGCAACGAAAAACGTCTTTGTTTTAATGTTTGCCATCCCAACTCGCTTATCATATCCGTAACACTCTCTCCTCTATTTCGCGATAACGCAAAATGGCCTGCCCGTCTTCGAACTTTTTGGATGACAGGCCTAATGTGGGCGGTCTCTGTAGTAGAGCCATCGCATCTAGCTACTGTTCCGCCAGTAAAATGTGGGATTTAGTTCAGCTTTTCCAACTAAAGTTGTTCGTAGTTGTAGTTCCTAGGAACTTGGTCAAATTGACAGCCTTTAAATTTGCTTGATTTATCGTGCAATCGAAATTTAACCATTTCTTCTTGTTCTCATCTAGATGACCTTACACATTTCCTTACTGACGCACGATTTCCAAATTTCGCCCATTCAGATATGGTGTTTAAGTCATTTTGCAATTGGTTTTTCCTTCTGATGACTTTGCATTATACGTAAAAAATGTAAGAGGGATGATTAGATTGTCTGGTTTACCTAGATTAGTACCAGCAGAGCGCCTGTAACACTTCCTTGAGGAAGGCCGCGTATCACTTCTGCTTTACTTGATGAATTTCCGTCGATTACTACGTACAGTGACGTTTCTGAGAGGAAATCTCGGACTGAATCGTGCAGCTGAAAAGATCCTCTACAGGCAAGCAGCTTCATTAGGCGTCTCTTGTGAGAGATCGTGTGAAAAGCCTTCTGAAAATCAAGAAATATTGAATGACTTTGAGATTCCCTGTCGATATCATTCATTACTTCGTATGAATAAAGAGCTAGATATGTTTCATAAGAAAGATGTTTTCTGAATCAGTGCTGACGGTGTCTTAGCTTCGAAGTAATTCATAATTTTCGAGTACAATATATGTTCCAAAATCCTACTGCAAATTTACGTTAGTGATATGGGTCTGGAATTTAGCGGATCACTGCTATTTCCTTTCTTGAGGATCGATGTGAGGTGTGCAACTTGATACGGACCTTTCATCAAGCGAGCGGTTGTATAAGATGATTATGTATTGGGCTGTTGTACCAGCTTACTCAAAAACGAACCTTACTGGGACGCTGTCTTGGTCGGCAGACTTATCTTCATTATGTGCTTTCCTTTGCTACACCAAGGACATATACTTTTAAGTCACTTGTGTTAGCAGTTGCGATTTCTGTAATACACTGGTGTCCTAAATCAAAGCAACGAACCGCTGTTTCTCCGTCTTGTGTCAACAGATGTCAAATGGCTCTGAGCACTATGAGACTTAACATCTGTGGTCATCAGTCCCCTAGAACGTAGAACTACTTAAACCTAACTAACCTAAGGACATCACACACATCCATGCCCGACACAGGATTCGAACCTGCGACCGTAGCGGTCACGCGGTTCCACACTGAAGCGCCTTGAACAGCACGGCCCTACCGGCCGGCCTCAGCAGATGTCCGTAGCATCGTGTTCTGCACGGAAGGCGGCATTCCGGTGCACTGTGGGACGTGACATCAGAAAGAGAGCACCCTTGTTTGGCTGCAAGGGCACTACGGTACCGCCTCAGTACTGCACGGCAAATGGCGTCTAACCATGACAGAAGGGAACGTGTGGAGTGGAGTCGTCAACATGACACTGGACGGTCGAACAGAATGCCGATTTGGTATGGAGAGTGATTTTTGATGGATCCGCACTTGGAGGACACGTGAAGTACAATTTCGGGAGCCAAACATTATGGGAAGAGATCGAGGATCACTAATGGTGGGGGCAGGATTTATGTTGACCACTCTAACACCTCTTTATGAAATTGTGCGGCTGAATCAGCAAGATTTATCTGCTGTCAGGCAACGTGATGAAATCTCGGCGCCTCATATGCGGTTGTTGTGAGATGCTGTGCACCCAGACTTTGTGTTGATGGACGATAATGCTGGACGTCACAGAGCACGCGTGGATGATGTTTTCTTGGAAACGGAAGATGCTGCGCGCATGGCGTGGCCTGCTTATTCTCCCAGGTTGAATCCCACAGAACATGTCTGGGATGCACTACGGAGACGGCGTTCATCCCGTCAGCATCCACCAACCACTTTCCAAGACTTGCGAGTAGCTCTGGAAGAAGAATGGGCGTTGCTGCCTCAGCATGAGATTTATGACGTCATTCACAGCACCCACCGTCGCCGATGACAGGCCTGTATTGCTGCCAGAGGTGGCCATACCCCGTACTGAGCAAATTAAGCAGTTGACGGAATGTGTACGCAAACCCGTTGAGTTGGAAAAAGCGAAGAACGTTTTTGTCTACCGTTGAACGCTTGTTGCAGTTTTACGCTCTGTATTCTACACATTGTCCCTACTTTCTTTATGGTGTTTTGTGGCAAAATAAATGCAGTCTTGCAAAATTTCCGTTTGTTGCTTTAATTTTGGACACCAGTGTTTTTTACTTCGTGTTATTTGGTGAAGGAATTTTGCAAAACTGTGTTTAATACCTCCGCTTTAGTGACACTGTCATCGGTTGTATTACACATTGATTATGCCTTGCCGCTGGTGTACTTTACGTACGACCAGAATGTCTTTGGATTTTATGCCAGATTTCGAGAAGATTTTGATTGTGGAAGCCACTAAAAGCATCTCGCAGTGACGTCCGCGCAAAGTTCCGAGCTTCAGCAAAACATCGCCAGTCTTGGAGATCTTGTGTTCTTTTAAATCTGATATGCCTTTTTCGTTGCTTCTGCAACAGCGTTCTGACCTGTTTTGTGAAACATGGCCGATCAGCACCATCTTTTATTTATTTTGGTGTAAACCTCTCAACTGCCTCGATTACTATTTCTTTGAATTTAAGACACATCACGTCTACACTTTTTTTTTAAATAGATCTGTCTTGCGTTCACTTTGGTGGATTATAAATTTGTGGTTTTTCAGTCTCGCTACAATGATCTCGTCGTCACTGATCGCTGTATCAGTCATGATGCTGCCGTTTTGCTTAAGATTATTTGTTGCTGAAAGGTCAAGTCTGTTTTCGCAGCCATATAGACTTCGACTTGGCTCCTGAACTATCTGCTCAACATAGTTTTCGCATATAAGGTTTGGTACAATTTCTGACGACGTTTCGTACCTAGTACACACTTTTAATATGTATTTTCGCCAACAAATGTGGGGTAGATTGAATTCACCATCAACTATAATTGTATGGGAACGGGAATACCAAAATAGTGATGGAACCCAGGTTTTCTTTGAACAGTTCGACAACTATTACATCTGAGTCGAGGCTTCGGTTAAAGGAACCACTTATTAGATCCTTCGGGCAGTTAAGTATAGCCTCTACTACTACTACTACTACTACTACTACTACTACTGCTACTACGTGATCATGCCCAGTGGACCGCACGCATCCACAAGTTTCCTCCTCCACTGTATTCTGTCCACTGCTGCCATCCGCCTTCCGTCCACATCCATTGACACTTGGTTTAAATCTTCACGGAGTCCATCCCTCCAACACTTCTCGGGTCTCCCTGGAGGTCTCTTTCCTGTAGGTGTGATATCCAGGAGCTTCCGAGGCCATCTGTGATCCTCCATCCGGGCCACATGGCCGGCCAACTGCATTCGTTTGGCTTTGACAGTTCCTGCTATGTTGGGCTGCTGGTATAGTTCCTCAAGCTCTTGGTTCTATCTGATCCTCCATTCCCCTGTATCTGCATCCAGAACCGAACCGAAGATCTTCCGAAGCACATTTCTCTCAAAAACAAGGAGCTTATTGAAGCCCTGTTTCCGGATACTCCATGTCTCACAGCCATATAGAACAACAGGCTGCATCAGGGATTTGTACAGTCGAATCTTGAACTGTCTGGAGAGAGATTTGGACCGAAGCAGTTGTGATAGGCTGTGGTAAGATCGGTTTCCTGCTTTTATTCTGGCACTGATCTTTGCTTACCAAATAACCCTGTGACGAAACGCGCCGCTCTTCTTTGGAACTTCTGTATCTCCTCTGTCAACCCGACATGGTACAGATCCCACACTGATGAGTAATACTCAAGTATAGGCCGAACGAGTGTTTTGTAAGCCACCTCCTTTGTTGATGGAATACATTTTCTAAGGACTCTCGCAATGAAAAAAATGGTTCAAATGGCTCTGAGCACTATGGGACTTACATCTGCGGTCATCAGCCGCTTGGAACTTAGAACTACTTAAACCTAACTAACCGAAGGACACCACACAACACCCAGTCATCACGAGGCAGAGAAATCTCGTAATGAATCTCACCCTGGAACCCACCTTACCAACAATTAATTTTATATGATCATTCCACTTTAAATCGTCCGCACGCATACTCCCAGATATTTTACAGAAGTAACTGTTCCCAGTGTTTGTTCCGCTATCATATAATCATACAATAGAGGATCCTTCTTTCTATGTGTTCACAGTACATTACATTTATCTACGTTAAGGGTCAGTTGCCACTCCCTGCACCAAGTGCCTATCCGCTGCAGATCTTCCTGCATTTTGCTGCAATTTTCTAATGCTGCAACTTCTCTGTATACTACAGCATCATCCGCGAAAAGCCGCATGGAACTTCCGACACTATCTACTAGGTCATTTATATATATTGTGAAAAGCAATGGTCCCATAACACTCCTCTGTGAGTACGCCAGAGGTTACTTTAACGTCTGTAGACGTCTCTCCATTGAGAACAACATGCTGTGTTCTGTTTGCTGAAAACTCTTCAATCCAGCCACACAGCTGGTCTGATATTCCGTATACTCTTACTTCGTTTATCAGGCGACAGTGCGGAACTGTATCGAAAGCCTTCCGGAAGTCAAAAAAACTGAAATGGACTATGAAAAACAGTTTGTCGCATTACTTATTGAACGCCCCTCATAATTCTAACAGGAACAATGACGCCCCCATCAAATGTTTTTAATCTCTGTTTTCTAAAGACTGTTAGGTCAATTGCAAAAGTTTGGCTGAACTTATATCCGGCATTAACCAGCTTTTGGTACTGGAACCATTTGACCCCGGTGATTTCTATGAGCGCTTGTTGCTCTGGTTATTTCCCAACACAGCTATGAGAGTTTACAATATTGATTGCTGCTTTGTGTATCCTCTTCCTGGGTTCGTCCTGTACAGTTTGAAACTGAGCTCCTCCTTCCACTGTCTCAAGCCCCGCCCCTCCAACCAAAAAATCTGCCCATTCGGCTCCACAGTTCCCACTACCCGTGTAGCCACCTCCTGCATGTAGTGGACGCTTGACCTATTAAGCGGAACGCGCATCTCCACCACCCTGTGGCTCAAATCGAGAAGTCTACCATCTGCACAGTCGCAGAATGGACTTAGTCTCTGATTCTAGCCCTCCGCTAGGTCTGCAGACGGTCCTGTCAACGGCGCTACAGATGGTGAGCTCTACATCTCGCAAGCAAGACTGGCAGTGTTTACCATTTCAGCTACCCACCCAAATTCAGCGAAAACCTCTCACAATCCCAATCGATACACATCGTTAGTATCAACATGAACCATCACCTGCAGTTCGCTGCACTCTATGCTCTTCATGGCATCTACAAGCACTCGTTCCACATCTGGTATGCACACAGAGGTCACCCTCCTTCACAGCCATATATATGTCTGAGAGGCCCCACTACGCTCCTGAGCACGCAAGTAGCAATAAAGCACCGCCCATCTGTCAGTGCACAGATCTTGTGGGCTGAGAACTTTTCTCTGGAATGAAACTTCCTGGCAGATTAAAATGTGTGCCCGACCGAGACTCGAACTCGGGACCTTTGCCTTTCGTGGGCAAGTGCTCTACCATCTGAGCCACCGAAGCACGACTCACGCCCGGTCCTCACAGCTTTACTTCTGCCAGTATCTCGTCTCCTACCTTCCAAACTTTACTTTCTCTGTAACATTGGAACATGGCGAATGACTACATCTGGCTCAGAGCCTTTGTCGGTCAGAGATAGCACCCGCAACTTGTCCGCCAGACGAACTGGGGAGGCTCTACGATGGCCCCTGGAAAACCTGTCGCTGCCTGCCACGCCTCGAAACGATCACTCCACAGTACGGGCAGTGCCCCGGCAGTCACAGTAGCGGACCCTCGCGGGACGCGACGGACGTCCCCCGCAGCCTGCGTCCAGCCCCCACGGCGACGGCCGTCCGCACCGGGTTCCAGCTGCGCGACCGAAGCCGGCACCGCCTGGGGCCGTGGGCGGTGGGCCTGCAGGTGAGCTCGCGTCTCAACACGGCAGCCACACTCCCCGTCCGTGCTGAAGTCGGGGCAAGCACGGAGTACGGTGCGGTCAAAACACGCTCTGCTCTGAACTGTTGCTGCCTGGGCATCAGCTGCTGGCCAACTACTTAACGAGTTCTGCAGTTACAACTGACTACTCACTCGAAAACAAATGCCTCGCGCAAAACAAACGGAGCAAATATACACTATGCAGTAATTAAAACGCGGAACTGTGGCTACTGGTAACGTAAATACCACGGAAATTTAAGGTTTTTAACTGAAATCCACATATTAAGTAGAACTATTGTAAGTAGGATGTTTAGGTTTTTAGGTTGGTAACGCCACGTAGCGCTCTATATGAAAATCACTGACTGTGCTGTGTGAAGGCTGTGGTTGGTTTGCATTGCTGGAGTATGTGCTATTGTAGTATTGGGCAGTTGGCTGTTAACAGCGCGTAGCGTTGCGCAGTTGGAGGTGAGCCGCCAGCAGTGGTGGATGTGGGGAAGTGAGATTGCGAAGTTTTGAGACCGGACGATCTGGACGTATGTAGATCAGAAAGAGGAAATTTGTAATATTGGATATCATGAACTGATATACATATATTATGATTTTTGAACACTAGTAAGGTAAATACATTGTTTGTTATCAAAATCTTTCATTTGCTATCTATGCCTATCAGTAGTTACTGCCTTCAGTAGTTAGAATCTTTTATTTAGCTGGCAGTATTGGCGCTCGCTGTATTGCAGCAGTTCGAGTAACGAAGATTTTTGTGAGGTAAGTGATTCATGAAACGTATAGGTTATTGTTAGCCAGGGTCATTCTTTTGTAGGGATTTTTGAAAGTCAGATTGCGTTGCGCTAAAAATATTGCTTGCCAGTTTAGTGTTGATCAGAATAAGTAAAGACAGATACGTCTGAGTACGTTCAGTCTTGCTCAGCTGTTTGAAAATCAAATAACGTAAGCGGTTTATCAGCACAGTAATTCATTAATTTTTCGAAGGGGATGTGTTTCACTATAAGTGCCTACTTGATCCTATGAGCTCATGACAACTCACAAACGAACGCAGTGCTCCCAACTGTTGCTAGCTTGGCGAGCTGCTGAATATGTCGCTTCGCAACTCCCGTACACAAACAAGATGGCCAGAGGATGTCAAAGGCCCGCCTTCCGTAGTTAATGGGGTGATTATATCTGTGTGTCGGACCGTAATATCAACCCTGGGCTTTGAAGGTGAATGGAAGACAGATTTGTTTTCGGAAAGAGTGGTGCACCTCTAATGGAGATGGCACACAACGTAACAGTGCGACCTACTCTGGGGTACCGTCGCAGTGCCTGCTGCCTTTATAGAGTATGCTTGACACCAGACACAAAATGAAATGTGAAATGTGAAATGTGAAATGAAATAAGCGCTGCCGGGGTCGGTACGGCCCACACGAAAGTGTGCGCTGGTGCGAGACTTCCAGCGGGATCAGGACTGTGTACCGGACTGGCACTCGAACCCGGGACCTCAGGGCGGCCCTGGCCAGCGCTCTGCCGGCTGAGCTGCCAAGCACGGCCCGAGGCTCGCTCCCACAGCTCCACTTCCGCCGGTACCTCGTCTCCCGCCTTCCAAAGCAAAGACAAAAATCCGGTGTTCGAGTAGAGTTCCGACACACAGTTTTAATCTGCCAGGGAGTTTCAGAACAGCGCACACTCTCCTGCAGAGTAAAATTAATTCCTGTGTAACAGAGATGCTCGAGGAGCTTAGTTGGGAATCTCTGTAAGAAGGAAAACACAGTTCTGGCGAAACCACCCCACATTTTTCTTCTCTTTGAGGGGCGTTCATCAGTCTTCTGACTCCTGTGCCCGACTCTATATCTCGGAATAGCCCTTGCACCCTACGTCCTCAGCTGTTTGTTGCTCGTAATCCAACCAGAGAAGGCCAGCGCGAATGGTCACACGATTGTCTGATCAGGGGGAGGCTATAACAGAGACGCTGAAGGAACCGAACTGGCAGACTGTTGAAAAGAGCCGTAAACTATACCAAGAAAGCCTGCTTGCAAAGTTTCAAGTACCGTCTCAAATAATGACTCTAGCTGTATACTGCAACTCCCTACGTATCGCTAACGTAGGGATATGGAGGACAAGATTAGATTAATATTACAGCACGCTCAGAGAAATTCAAACAATTACTCTTCCCGCGCACCACTCGTGAATTGAACGGGAGGAAACCCTAATAAGTGGAATGTACCCACTGCTATGCACTTCACCGTGGTTTCGAGAACGTACACAACGATGACTGTCCACGCACAGCGAGTTGTCATTTATGGCGGTCCACGAAGCTTGCATTACTCAGAACAGTCCGACACTTTCTTTCCATAATGCCCGCACTAGTGATAAATTCATGCTGTATTCGGAACGCAAGAGTTCGACAGTTCTTTGCGTACGTGTTTCCCGAAGCAACACCGACACGTTGTTAGCTGCATACCTGGGTGAAATCCTCACTCCTGTTGTCTGTCTGTTTGACTATCGATGTAGCTCCTTCTCTCTCTGGCTGTTCGTATAGCAGTATTCTCTAACCCATTACGTTTATCACCGTTATTACAAAGATTGTCATAAACTTATTGTGTACTTGAAAAAAATCAGTAAACACTATAATAAGATATTCAGATCATAACATGACATTGACATCTACTCACACTTCATACTACAGGACAAAAAATATCTGTTCCAGCAAAGATATGTATGAAGGGGACGGAACGAAAAGTTGCCACTCAGAACTAGCAGTGTCTTCATAACGTGCACGTTTCCCTCTATTTCCATGGAGGTTACTCCCTGATGTCTTAACATATCTACTGTCACCCTGTCCCTTCTTCTTGCCACTATTTTTCGTACTTTCTTTCCTTGGCCGTTTCACCAGAGAACCTCCTCATTCCTTACCTTATCACTCCACCTAATATTCGATATTTTTCTGTACCACGAAATCGCCAACGCATCATTTTTCTTCTGCTTCGGTTTTTCTCATGTCATGTTTGGTACTGGTTGGTTTCTCCTACCAGGAACGCCCTTTTTGCCAGCTCCAGTCTGCTTTTCACGCCTTCCTTGCTCCGTCCGTCATGGGTATCTGTGATGTCAAGGTGTGAGAGTCCCTTAACTTCGTCAGCTTCGTGATCCCATGTTCTGATTTAAAGTTTCTCGCTGTTAGCGTTTCTGTTATCATTTCTGTCACTTCTCTGTACTTTCTTCGATTTATTCTCGATCCATATTCCGCAATCATTAAATGGCGCGCAATAATTTCACGTGGCCAACATCCGTCATGGTGTCTTTGATTAAAACATCAGGTACCACGGAGTTACAGGCGAATGCCACCCACAGCATAAGACTGACCCCTCTAGAACGCATCCACGTTACAGTTCACGTTTCGTGCTGCCGTGCCGTGACGGCGTATGCAGACACAACCGCTGACGTGTTGTAACGAGGAAGAGCAGATGATTCGTCAGCATACGCTCACCATTCTTCAACCACATTCTTACCGTGCCCACGTTCGCCGTTTCAGAGACGCTCGCTGCGTTAGCTGGGGCTTAACATTCAGCCCCTTTGTCAACGTGGGTTTCCCACAAAAGTTTCCGCACTGCCCTCTGGTCCGCTAGTGCTTTGTGTTCAGCGGGTCACCTGCCTGCCTGGGCGACAATTTTCGTTGCTTTATCACAAATTGTTTCCCATTTATGATTGGATAACACATTTCAAGCTGTCACCTGTTGCGGCTCTTAGCTCCCTCGAAAATCAGTTTTACGTTGTATGTTCCCCTATTTTTCTGTCAAAGAATCTCGACGGGGGCGACAGCTTTTTAGTCATGCACCTGTCGAGCCCATTTTCGCATAAATATGCGTTGGAGGAAAGTGTGGTACACACACTTCTTTGTCTCGAGCATGGAAGCAATCGCGCTGTGAAGTCCGAGTTCGTGAACTTTTTCAGACTGTCTGTGCGTCTTCGGTGCGTAACGCATGATGTCTGACAGGGCTGTAGACACACAGGGTACGAATATAAACCGCCTGACTGGGTAGAGGTGAACTCTGTGACGTCGATCGTGAATGAGTGAACAACCCTGGCAGAGTCGGAACCTGAAATGTGTTGTGTGGCAGGCTCCTAGTTGAAATATTCCTCACTAGAAATAACCGTGTTGGTACAAAAGTCGAATGAATAAACTCCAAAATGAGGGAAAGACGAATAAAATCGTTAAAAGGCAGCAGGAATCAGTCTCACTGCAACAGCAGTCACAGTTGCATCGCTTTCACTGTGAATCAAATAAAGGAATTTAAGGCTGAACAAGAAGTGCACTGTTTTTGTTCTACTGATTTTTGTTTATTTCGAACAATCTTTCGGCTTTCTGGGCTCCAGTCTTCGGGATGGCCCAATAAGCCGAAAAATAGTTTGAAATAAACAAAAATCAGGAAAGCAAACACATGGTACTTATTGATCAGCCTTAAATATGGAACTATACTACCAAGAACTAACTGAAGAATCCATAAATAAAATAAAAGAATTACAAATTATAAAATAATAAAAACTGCTTCTAGACCTTACGTAAATTACATTTGCTGTGAATAAAGTAATAAGAACCAATCACTTAAAAAGGCACACAAGCTTACGCGCTACCTCGGTATTTCTTAATTGCGTCAATACGTAAACAAAAAGTTCCGCCATTGCTATCAGAAGTAGTTTACCTTGTAATGAAATTGAATTAGATAGTTCCTTCCAAATAGTATGGTTAGAGGTTATACTTCACAATCGGGCAACTATTAATTGGATCGTTTTGCCGACCCCCCCCCCCCCCTGACACAGAAGATATTATAGTTACTGAACAGTTCAAAGAAAATTTGAGTCTCATTTCAAATAGGAACCCTACTGATACAATTGCAGTCGGTGGTGACTTCAATCTACCCTCGATACGCTGGAAAAATTATACGTTTAAAGCCGGCGGCAGGCATAAAACGTCATTCGAAATTGTACTGAATGCTTTCTCAGAAAATTATTTGGAACATTTAGTTGATGAGCCCACTCGAAGAGTAAATGGTTGCGAAAGCATACTTCACCTGTTGGCAACTAATAATAGTGAGTATCGCGACGAATACAGGGATTAGCGACCACAAGGCAGTTGCTGCTAGGATGAATACCGTAACTCCCACAACCACCAAAAAGAAACGCAAAGTACAGATATTTAAAAAAGCTCATAAAAATGCTCTTAACGAATTTTTAACAGACAGTCTCCACTCATTCCCATCTAATCACGTAAGCGTACAAAGGTTTGGAATGATTTCAAAGAGATAGTATCGACACCAATTGAGAGATATATACCAGATAAATTAGTAAGTGATGGTATTGATCACAAAAAACAGGTCAGATCGCTGTTGCAGAACCAACGAAAGAAGCATGCCAAATTTAAAAGAACGCAAGATCCCCAAGATTGGCAAAGTTTGCATAAGTTAGAAATATAGCTCGTATTTCAATGCAAGATGCTTTTAATAAATTCCACAACGAAACTCTGTCTCGGAATGTGGCATCGTAATGCGTCTCTTTCTCCGGGGGAGAGTGCAAATCATCATTTGAGAGCTGTGTGGCCTCCCTGGTGTGCCTAGTCGACCACAAGTCCCCGACACGCTGTTCACAGAGTGCGTACAGGGCTGAAGAAACTTTGAAAGAAAGGTATCGTCACAGTTTGAATTTAGAGTAATATAACTTTCTTACCTTTACTGGTTGTTGTTGCACTCTCGTGGTCCAGTGATGAATCTCGCCATCCGCTGTTTGTTAAATCAATTTGAGGTACAGGGTGTGTATTCTGCTGCGTAAGAACTGACACCTATTTAAACTTCCAACTTTTGTTTTATAAATGTACATCGTGACGATATTCAATAATTTTCAGTGTAACAGCTTTTCCAATACATCATTTCGCATCCTCTATCCTTGACCTTCTCAAAGCAAGCGTATTACAAGACGTCTCGACACCAACTGCCCATTGTCTCCACTCCCGCCAACCACCGGCTCCTGTTCGCAGAGCTTACAAACTGTGCAGTACTGCCAACCTTGGTTCTACATCGATATTTTACACATCGCACGTATACATATATTAAAAACATAGTATGAAAAATGAAAAGTGTTTATAATATAGTTCTGTGGCAATATACCTCATGATTGTCCTCATATTAACAGTTTTGTAACAAAATAATAATATGTTTATGTTTACGTAGTTAAAGTTCACTTGCTCCTTCAAGTTGATTGACGGCACCGCACACCTCACCAGCCGTTGGTATCGGTAGTTTCAGTAGTCCGTTACATTACATCATACATCAAGCACACCAGTGACAAGACACAATCAATACCTACACTGCACGATAACAACGGTGAAGTCACTGATGACAGTGCCACTAAAGCAGAGTTATTAAAGACGGTTTACCGAAACTCCTTCACCAAAGAAAACGAAGTAAATATTCCTGAAATCCAATCAAGAACAACTGCCAAGATGAGAAACACAGAAGTAGATATCCTCGGTGTAGAAAAGCAGCTTAAATCACTTAAAAAAGGCAAGGCCTCCCGTCTAAATTGTATACCAGTCAGGTTACTTTCAGAGTATGGTGATGTGATAGCTCCATATTTAGCAATCATACAGGGTGTTACAAAAAGGGACGGCCAAACTTGCAGGAAACATTCCTCACACACAGATAAAGAAAAGATGTTATGTGGACATGTGTCCGGAAACGCTTAATTTCCATGTTAGAGCTCATTTTAGTTTCGTCAGTATGTTTTTCCACCTACGTTCAATGGGGAACGTTATCGTGATTTCATACGGGATAATCTACCTGTGCTGCTAGAACATGTGCCTTTACAAGTACGACACACAATGTGGTTCATGCACGATGGAGCTCCTGCACATTTCAGTCGAACTGTTCGTACGCTTCTCAACAACAGATTCGGTGACCGACGGATTGGTAGAGGCGGACCAATTCCATGACCTCCACCCTCTCCTGACCTCAACCCTCTTGACTTTCATTTATGGGGGCATTTTAAAGCTCTTGTCTACGCAACCCCGGTATCAAATGTAGAGACTCTTCGTGCTCGTATTGTGGACGGCTGTGATACAATACGCCATTCTGCAGGGCTGCATCAGCGCATCAGGGATTCCATGTGACGGAGGGTGGATGCATGTATCCTCGCTAACGGAGGACATTTTCTAAACATTCATGGTGGTGTCTGATTGTACTATATCGTGTCTCCCTACCACTTTCGCGCAACGACGCTCTGAGCGTGTTTTTTAGGGAATTAACTAGTTTGAACCTGGGACCTGTTGCTGGTAAGGAGACGCCAGACCACACATGACATGTAGAATTCAGAAGAGTTCAGTGAGACTAGCGATGATATAACCAAATACTAAATGATCTTAGCGTCAGCTCCACTGCACTCCCTGTAAAAGAATCTTAATACTAACTAAATATAGTGCAAAGGGTTCAAGGCTTTCCTATTTTTAGTTAGCTGGTAAAATAACGTCGAAAAAGCAGTTAAGTTTACCATTGGAAATTTTATTCTACTCACAAAACATCGTTTATAAATTGCAGTATAGATAAAAGGAAATGGTTTAATACAGGATGGTAAAAACCAACTGCGTTCAACAAAAATGTGAACGAATACTCCCTGAATGGGTTTCCAAGTTCTACAATCGATCGAAGGATGACCTACATCATATCACATCTATAATCTAGGTTTAAATTAAGTTTCACAAAAGAGAAAACTATCAAAATGGTCTACAGTGACCCTCAATTATCTTTAATTACTTATCTAACTTGTCGTAAATTACAGTGGCTGATGTGGCTTCTCAATAACTATAAAATAGAAAAATCATCGCGTTTCAGATCTTTACTTCAAGTGGCAAATGTCAACACCATGAGTTTTAATTAACGATCGACACTAGTATTACGCAAAAAAGGGGTGTAACAGATGAGTCTTCTGCAGTTCTGAGTGAAGCCTTATGCGCTCAAAAATGCGACTTCGCGTGCGTTCATTACCTTGTCGGTGTCTAGGCAGCGTCAGGGCGACAGCGGCCGCCGCACCAGCCATCCAGCTCGCCGTCTCGGAACCCACTCTCTCTAACTTCTCGTTACTACAATTTACCGAAGTTGGTTTAAAAAAACTATCTGTCTGTGTTTTCATCTGACCAATCAGGGTCTCAATGTTAACCTTAAGCTCCGCCCGCAAAAATTCTGTCTATCCAATGAGAAACGTTATACTTTTCGTGGTGGGGCAATGTTTTTAAAGTTTGCAACGTAACAGAGACGCTAAAAAGTCTCACGCTAAAACCTGCAGCTGGTGTGGTCCTTTTAGCGTTATCGTGAGATCTATACTGTTCTTCTGGAGGGCTCTAGCTTTTAAGATGGGCTGGAGGGTGGTCCTTGACGTAACAGAGACGCGAAAAAGCCTCTCACTAAAACGTGCGGGTGGTAGACTTAGCGGTAGGCTAGCGACGTGGGTGTCCACTCCGTCCCTTATCGTAGGGCCTTCTAGCTTAACACGGTTCTGCTCTCGGCTTCTGTCCTCGTTTCTCCCCTCGGAACTGCCTCTGCCTCACGGTGGGAAGGTACGACATGCATTTAGGCATTCTTGTGTTAGTCTGTGGCAAACCATTTGCTCACTCGTTACTTGTATTACTTTGGTTAATTTAATGTCACGATTTATTCGGAGCTACGTGACATACTAGTGGATTTGCTTATCACGTCAGGGTTTTCATGGAAGGTGTTGGATTTGCCTGACACCTTACAATTTTGAACATTTCCTGTAACAAAGTGTTTGAAGTCACGCTAGTAGTTTCTGTTGCTGTGTGTTTCCTTTCCATGATTAATGTGATTTGAAGAGAAGTAATAAAACGAGCTCTAACATGGAAAGTAAGCGTTTCCGGACAGTTGTCCACATAACATATTTTCTTTCTTTGTGTGTGAGGAAAGTTTCCTTAAAGTTTGGCCGTACCTTTTTGTAACACCCTGTTTACAACCGCTGGCTCACAGAAAGTTCCGCACCTAATGACTGAAAATAGCTCAAGTCACACCAAGTAGGAGAAGTCCGCTGAACTACAGACCCATATCACTAAAGTTTTGGAACGTGTACTGTATCCCGAAATTATGAATTACCGCAAATAAAACGACTTACTGGCACTGAGCTCTTAATACTCATGAAGTAATGAGTGCTATCGACAGGGGGCGTTGATTCCATATTTACAGATTTCCAGAATGTTTCCGACGCCGTTCCTCAAGTGTCTTCTAACCAAACTACGTGCCTATGGAATATCACCTCAGTTGAGCGACTTGGTTCGTGATTTTCTGTCAGAGATGTCACAGTTGGTAGTAATTGACGGAAAATCTTCAAGTAAAACTGAAATAATATCAAGCGTTCCCAAGGAAGTATTATAGGCCCTCTATTGTTCTTTGCTTCTTTCTTCCTTGGGCCTTTATCCCACTCCAATGCATGGTCGGGATTCAGCAGTGTTCATCGCAGAGGATGGCCGGATGCCCTTCCTGCCGCCACCCTGAACCCCCCAGCTGTCTGCGTCTAGTATAAGCCGTGAAAGACAACGAACTTATTCAAATGTCTGTGAGTCGTGTAACTGAGGCGGAACGTGAGGACCAACCCGGTATTCACCTATTGGGATGTGGAAAACCGCCTTAAAACCACAACCAGGCTGGCCAGCGTACTGGCCCCCATCGTTTAATCCACCGCGCGGATTCGATCCGCGGCCAGCGCGCCTACCCTAGTCCAGGAAGCAGCGCATCAGCGCTCTCGGCTCCCCGGGCGGGTTAATAGGCCCTCTATTGTTTCTGATCTATGTTAACGACGTAGGAAACAATCTGAGTAGCCCTCATAGCTTATTTGCAGATGATTCTGTCATTTACCGTCTTGTAAAGTCAGCAGATGACCAAAAAGAATTGCAAAATAATTTAGATAAGCTATTTGTGTGGTGCGAAAAGTGACAAATGACCCTAAATAAAGAAAAGTGTGTTATTCACATGAGTGATAAAAGAAATCCGCTAAATTTTTGTTACACGATAGCTCATACAAATCTGAAGGCTGTAACTTCAACTAAATATTTAGGGATTACAATTGCAAATAACCTAAATTGGAACAATCAGATAGATTATGTTGTGGTTAGAGCAAATCAAAGACTGCGATTAATTGGCAGAATATACTTAGAAGGTGCAATAGATCTACTAAAGAGAATGCTTAATCACACTTGTCCGTACTGTTCTGGAGTATTGCTGTGTGGGGTCTACATCAAGTGAGACTGGCGGATGACATCGAAAAAGTTGAAAGAAGGGCGGCTCGTTTTGTACTATCGCGAAATAGGGGAGATAGTGCCACAGACATTCGTGAATTGGAGTGGCTATAATTAAAACATTATCGTTGCAACGGTATCTTCTCATGAAATTTCAGTCACCAGTTTTCTCCTCCGATTGCGAAAACATTCTGTTGGCACCTACCTACATAGGGAGAAATGATCATCACGATAAAATAAGAGATGTTAGGGTTTTCACAGAAAAATTTAAGTGCTCGTTTTTCCTCGCACGCCGTTCGAGAGTGGAACGGTAGAGAGACAGCTTGAATGTGGTTCATTGAACCCTTTGCCAGGCACTTTATTGTGAATAGCAGAATAATCACGTAGACGTAGAAATCCACCCCTCGAAGTTACTTTTCTTATTTGCCACATAAAATTGTTTTTAATTAGTTCAGACAGAATGCAAGTGTGGATTTGTTATTAGCCAGGGAAGACACTGACTCAACGAATACAGTAGATTCTTTTCAATAAGCAGACGAGTTTTCTAATTCGCATCTGGGCAAACAGTTATTTAGGATGGTCAAGATAAATGGGACACCATGTATACTGCTGCAACCTGATGGAAGTGTTCAGCTTTGGCGATTGCCTGGAAAACGTTATCTGCCATCCGGAGTCGTAAGAACAGTGAAGTATGTAGGAGGTGGTGCTACGATATGATTCTCTTTTTATTACTGAGGGTGTTTTAATCTTAATTCGCTTAGAAATGCGCTAACATTGGAAGGTTGTGAGCAGATTTAACGCCACTGAGTGCTGCATGCGGGAGAGAAAATCTTCGGAGAAGAGCAATGTACCAGCATGACAATCCATTCATTCATAAAGCAGCATTTATGAGGCAATAGTTTGTGGATGAATGATAACATTTCTGAAATGGGCTGACGTGTCCAGAGTTCAGACCTGAGACCAACGGAACACCTTTGATTTCAGTTGGAGCGACGACTTCACTCCAGGCCGTAATGTCGAACATCTCTAGCTTCTCTGGTTTCAGCTCCTCGGAGAGGAACGTGGAATGCTCTGTGGACACTCAGACACCTCTCTCAAAGTGTCCCCGGCAGAGTTCAAGCCGTCATAAAGGCGAAGGATGGACAAACACCCCATGTTAATGACCACTAACCGGAGTGAAGAGAGCTTTGATCAGACAGCTCATGTAGAGCAATGTGACGGCATCATTCTGCATCGTAGTTTAGCTCCATCATTGGGATTCCTGCTCTTGACTTCTCTGTGCCCTCCCCACAGTCAGAAGAAGAATATTGTTCGTGGCAGATACCCCCGTTTGCCTACCTTCGGCTTGACGGTCCAAAGCTGCTTCGGCAGGAGCGCTGGAGGCAGGTGGCTCTTAATGAGTCGCGGTGACGTCATCCTCTGGGCCAGCTCTATGGTGTCCGCGATGCGGGCCTTGCCTTCCTCCGGCACCAGAGCTGAATACCTGAAGATGGGGCGAACAACGGGAAACCTCAGAGTGCTGAACTTTTCTCTCCAACCGCAGCACCAGAGCCGAGTCCGGCATACTCACTCGAGGAACGGGAACCTCTCCGGAAGGCAGACCTGCCTGGCTGTCCTGAAGTCGCGGTCGTTCATCAGCAGCCACACCATCTCCTGCGTCCAGGTCGTGCCTGTCGGATCAGCAAAGACTGAGTAAAGAGAATGCAAACGGAAGGAATGTCGAAACTTGACTGTCTACACCTACCGCTAGATAAATACTCCATAAGTTACGGTACAGCACAGCATTCTAGTATTGTCGAAATTATTTCCCATTTCATCTGCATATTTAGCAGGAGAAAACTGATGTTAATATGCTTTTATAGGGATCCTGATCCCTCTTACACAAAGGGACTGAAAAGGCACACATAAAAAGAAAACAAGGATATACTGGGTGGTCAGGAAGAAAGTGAAGAGGAGTAAATGAATCTATATTGTATAATCAAATACTAACATTGTAAGATCCACAGCCCATTTCACAGTCAAATTATTTTTTCATAAGAGCTTATCCATAATAATTTAAACTCTTATCAGTTCAATAGCACATGCATCAAATTAAAGGTGTTAGTAGAGAAATAATGTAAGATGTGACCACCAGCAGATATAGACTCAGATCATAATTTAGTAATGATGAAGAGTAGACTGAAGTTGAAGGGAATTAGACTGAATAACCATTAAGGAAGAAAGCGGGATGTTGAAGTACTGAGGAATGACGAGACACGTTTGAAGTGTGCTGAGGATGTGGATACTCCGATAAGATGTAAAAGTAGACAGTTAAGCTGATGAGGAATGGACGGCTCTAAAACAGTCAGTCGCAGGTGTCCGAGAGTCAGACATAGGTACAAGGAAGGTAGCTCCGAAGAATCCTTGGGTAATAGATGAAAGGAGGGAGTACAAAAATGTTCAGGGGAAGACAAGAGAACTGCGATATTAATCACTTAGGAAAGAAATAAACAGGGAGTGCAAGGGAAGTCAAGGCGAAATGACTACAGGAAAAATCTGAAGAAATCGGAAAAGAAATAATAGTCGAAACAACTCAATAAGCATATAAAAAATCAAACCAGCCTTCGGTGTAATGAAAAGCAAGATGGTAATATTAAAACTGCATTGGGAAGTCCACTCTTAAACTCAGAGGAAAGAGCCAGTAGGGGAAGAAATACGTTGAAGGCCTCTTTGAGGGGGAGGAATTGTCTAATGACATGAGAGCAGAAGAAGATGCAGGCGATAAGGAAGACTTAGGGGACTCAGTTTCAGAATTTAAAAGAGCTCTAGAAGACTTGTAAAAAAAGCAGGATATATATATATATATATATATATATATATATATATATATATATATATAAGATTCCAACGAAATTTCTAAAATGACTGTGGGAAATGGGAGCCAAATGACTGTACAAGTTGATGAGTAGAATCTATGAGAATGGCGACATCAAACTTTCGGAAAAACATTGCCTTCTCAGTTCCGAAGGTAACAATGGCAGATAGGTGGGAAAATTGTTACACAGTCGCCTTAACATTACATGCATCCAGCTTGATGACAGAATAAAGTACAGAAGAATAGTGGAAACATTGAGAAATTGATCGATGACGATCAGTTTGGCCTTAGGAAAGGTAAAGTGTGTGGATACTTATGCAGCTGATCAACACGCTCTGATCCATGCGCACTATGATACATGGTAAGAGAAGTTAACCCTAAGACACAGTTCGATACTGAATGCTGAGTCTGTTTGTGTTTTACCCTTTTTGTGGTCGCGAGGAGGCAAACGCAAGAGCGACGGAATTCCCGGCACAGGTGCTGCAGGCTGAGAAATTGGCCACCATTGTCACACTGAGACTATTGTTCAAATATGACTTCATGCGTTTTTTATTCAACGAGAAAATGTTATGTATGTCTTATAAAAGTGAGTGACATGGATACAGAAGTTACGTGTATCAATATTCACATGTAATAGCGTACGAACAGTATGTAGTAAAGTGATGTGGGAGAAATTGTACACAGAAACGTGTTGGGAATTATTCACAAGATCGTGTGTAATGAAAGTACTGAATTATTCTATTGAAACATTTTTACTCTAAATGGAATCTTGAATCATACTTCGAGTGAAGCGAATTAGAACGAGGTATGTTATGCCTCTGAAAAGGATATATACGCGAACTAAAGGTTTATATGCAATATAATGCTGTTTGTGAATAAATACGATACAGGATGTTCAAACGAAGTAGTGAAAAATGTTAGTTACAAATACTCTCCTCGTTCAGATTAAATCTGTTTGAAATTGTTCTGAAGTTACTTAATAACCAGAGAGTTTAAAATAGCAGTTGCTACCTTTACCGATTTTAACATTTGGTGTAGAGCCTATGGATTGCCCAGCAACAGATAAAACTGTAGTTACATCACGTAAAATTCGCATGAAACACTAAAAGAATATTTGTCCTCGGTGTCTTTCGTGACGGCATACATGAACAAAACGTCCTCGGTTCTCCAGCCGTTTTATTCAATAAAAGAATATTGCTTACAAATCATATTAAATTAGTTTGTGCCTTTGTCCCTTAAAAATACGGCCTGCTGTGTTAAAATGCTCGAGGAAAGATTGCCGTTGTGCCCAATGGCTGAAGGCTATAACACATTGAAAAGATAGCTGATACAGAGCAATCTTGAAAGGTGTTTGGACCTCTTGGATACAACTTTGAGGAAGTACCCGCTCCAAGTAAGTGCAACGAATCTCCAACAAGTAGTTATACGTATACGACGATTGTAATCAAAACGATGCGGCCGGTTGACACACACAGTCTGAGAGATACTGCCTTATTCGCAACCGGAGACGCATTTATGACTTTGCAATTTATATTGGAAGGAGGCTGAAGAAATATCAAGGTATGCTCATAGGATTTGTCGATCTAGAAAAAGCGTTCGACATTATGAAATGGTGCAAGATGTTCGAAATTTAGACGAAATGGAAGCAAGCTACAAGGAAAGACGGATGACGTACAATATGTACAAGAACCAAGAGAGAACAATAAGAATGGAAAACCAATAAGTATATGCTCGGATTAAAAGTGGTGTAAGACAGGGATGCAGTCTTTGGGTCCTACTGTATACATCGAAGAAGCGATGGTGGAAATGAATGAGCAATGGTAGAATGAAAGAGTGGGATTAAAATTCAGGCCGAAAAGCTATCAATGATAAGATTCGTTGATGATATTTCTATGCTCAGTGAAAGTGAAGAAGAATAACAGCAACCATTGGAAAGAATGAACTTTCTAATGGGTACAGACTGTGGACTGAGAGGAAACAAGAAAAATACAAATATAATGAGAAGTAGCAGGAATGTGATGTTTGAAATTTTCCCGGCGTTCTGATTGTTCCATAAAAACAGGGGAGAACTGCCGTAAGTGAGTAACATCTTGCCACTATATTTCGGCAGAAAGTCTTTTGGCCATCTTCAGGTGAGTGGCCAAAAGACTTTGTGCCTAATATAGTGGCAAGATGACTTACGGCAGTTCTCCCGTGTTTTTGTGGACCAGTAGCAGGAAAGATAACAGCGAGAAACTTAATATCAAAATTTGTGACACGGAGTAGACATAGTGAAGCAGTTCTGCTACCTTGGAAGCAAAATAAGCAATTGCGGACAGAAAAAGGAGTGTGGTATCGATAGCTACGATGCCACAACGTAGGTGCGCTCTCGTAGGTTGGCACTACCAGAGCGGACGAACAGCGCCGACCACAGCGCCCTTTAGCCGACGCCGTGCAGCTCTACGAGCGCCGCTCCAGATTCACCCCATTTTGATTACGAGCAGACGACCAACCAACATTCTTTCATTTTCATAGTGGGCGAGCCGCTACAGATTCTGCCTGTGTAACTTCAGTTGGCTTTGATACATCCGACTTCGCACCTACGTGCTCCTCAGTACAAAGTTATGTATTCACGTTTAGTATTGTGTTGAGATATATTAAAACCGCTTTCACTTTAATTGCAGTACTGAGAGTTCTACCTCACCTGCTGCTCCTAGCTTCCTACATTCGGCCTACCCTCTAAACTACAGGAGGAGACCCACGGGCCGCCTTCCAGGCCGGATACAAAAAGGAGGGCATAGACAGCACACTTACACAGCAAAAATGGCATTCCTGGCCAAGAGAAGTCTTCTGGTGTCAAACATGGATCTTTATTTGAGGAAGAAATTTCTGAAAGTGTACGTTTGGATGCTCCAAATGCTTCATATTGTAGTGAATTAAGAACACTGGGAAAACTGGAACAGAACAGAACTGAAACGTTTGAGATGTGGTTATACAGAAGAATGTTGAAATTCAGGTGGAATGATAAATAATTTGGAGGTTCTCTGCAAAATCGTCGGAGAAAAAATATATGCAAACACTGGCAAGAAGACGGGAGACGGTGGTAGGGCACGTGTTGCAGCATCAAGGAATGATCTCCACGGTGCTAGAGCGAAAAGCACTTAGGAAAGCGATGCATACCTATAATTCCGTGAACCAAAGCGATGTTCTAGGAAACGAAAATGACTATGGCTTTGCTCCATTCGTGAGATACGCCCCATTGCTCCAGCAACCCACAATGGCTTGCTCAGTATGTGCTGGGACAACACCCCTACCGCTCCAGCTTAACGTCATTGGCCGACCTGCGTCAGACTCTCATGGCACAGAAAGAGACAAACACACACAGAGAGGGAGAGAGAGAGGGAGAGAGAGAAAGAGAGAGAGAGAGAGGTGCAGACAGAGACATGTGCAGAGAGACAGACACAGATAAATACAGACACAGACTGACAGAGATGGCACCTGACTTGGGAAAGCTGACCACCCAGACGTCGTCCGGCCTGACGGGGAAGTCGAGGATGCGGCCGGCGTCTGCGAGGAAGCCGCTGGGCATGGTCATACCGGCAGGCTGCGTCACCACGTAGCGGTCCTTCCGGCTGTGCTCCAGGGCGGCGCAGAACTTGTGCGCCAGTGGGTGCCGCAGCGGCTCCCCCGTCACCTCCATGGCTGTCGCACTGCCGGAACTCCTGTGGAACTTCCGATTTGCTCCTATAACCAACTGCCTTTACAATTACATAAGCGGGAAGAAAACAGTACAGCTGAAAAGACGACGTCGATTTTGATCCGTGACGGCACATGCCACCTGGGGGATACTGGATGTTTTGATAATGATCTCAAAGTTGTCCGCAACAGGTGGCATAGTGGCACAGCTACCAGAGCACCACCTGTGTGTACACATCAAAAGAAAATGTTCAGAGCCAGAAGCCTCAGTGTGATGCAAACGTTGAAGCAAGCAGGGGCTGTACCACGGAGATGTATTCGTGCAGCAGTGGTACACTTGTAGACGAGTTTCTGGTCGCCCACGGAGCACAGACGTCCTCCAGGGTCGTCGTATTGTAAAGGACGGCAGTGGCAGGTCGTACAGCTACACATCAGTGCTTGTGAATCCAGCATATCAACACAGTTGTGAAGATGACATGTGGAATAATCGGGTCTACTGCCGGATGTTTGTGTCACTCTGGCACAATATTTCGGCCAGGTGCTACCTGACGCCGCCATATTGGAGGATCTTGTCCAGTATTTATGCCCAGGAGCAGCACCTGGCGGGCGCGGACCGCGAACGGAATGCCCGACACAGGACAGGCCTCAGAGGGCTGCCAGAGATGGCGCCCAAGTCGGGCGCGGACGTCCGAGGGAGCACCGGGGAAGAGAGTGAGCGAGCGACTCTTAACCTAAGGGACAACCTATGTGCCCTGTGGTTTCACAGGCTAAACCCAATTGTTATTCCTGCTTATCCTAAGTGTACTTGTGTCTCTGATGGCCTAACGTGTTGTGTGTGTACTATGTGTCACATGAGTGTTGTGTGCGTGTGTAGTGTATCTGATTTTGCTCTAACAGTGGTCGTGAGTGTTTCCACTGGCGATCACTGCCGAAGCATGTCGGGCCATCGTGTGGTCCCCCTCCTGTGCTCCTGGGTACCAAGGTTTGCTATTAACCTATTGTCTGACTGGGACGACAGCTCATAGAACTGCCGCGCCAGCAGTTTGAATCGATCCCTAATCATGGGGATCCCTGTGACTTCATGCAGGTCCCTGGTGGGGAAGTCCCGCGGCAGGTGCATGGCAAGGCGCAGGACCTTACCTTGTAGGCCTTGTAACCGCTTGATATGGCAGTCGGCGGCATTTCCCCACACTACGGCCGCGTATTCCAGTACTGTTCTGATCAGTGCCAGATATAGCGTAATGCCGCAGTGTGTGGGAAGCGTGGACTGTGGATTCAGTACAGGGTAGAGTTCACGTAAGCGTCCTAAGACTCTGCCCCTAACCTCTGTGATATGTGCCCCCATGTGAGGTGCAGGTCTAAAGTCACGCCCAGATACTTAACAGTGCGAGACCATGGGATGGGGTCTCCCATGATCTGGACTGGTTGAAGATCCCTTGGTATCCGGCGACGTGTAATAATAATTGCCTGGCTTTTTGTGGCGTTAAATTTCAGGCGCCACTTTGTTGCCCAAGCTCCCAATACGTCGCACGCCTCTTGTAGGCGACGACGAAGGATATTAACCTTGAGACATCGTGCGTAGAGGGCGGTGTCGTCCGCGTATAGTACTAGCGACACTCTCTGCGTCCTAGGTACATCTGACGTGTACAGGGTGTACAACAGGGGTCCAAGGACGGATCCCTGCGGTACTCCCGCACGAACAGGCTTATTAGTGGATATTCCGTCACCGGCGCGGACACTAAAAGTGCGATTTTGCAGGTAGGATGCAATGAGTTTCACATGTGGCGTCGGTACCCCCAGTTCAAAAAGTTTGAATAGGAGGCCCTCATGCCACACGCTGTCGAAGGCCCTGGAGACGTCAAGGAGTATCGCCCCTGAATACTCCCGGCGCTCCAGGGCACCCATCGTATCTTCTACTAACCTCAAGAGCTGTTGCTGTGTACTATGCCCCTGCCGAAAACCGAACTGTTCAGGAGGCATGAGCAACTCGCGGTTTACATGAGTTAAAAGTCGTTGGACATAAATACGCTCAAAGACCTTTGACATTACTGGGAGGAGGCTAATAGGTCGGTAGTTTTGCGGCAGCCTTGCATCCTTCCCTGACTTTGGGATGGCTACCACCTCTGCATGTTTCCATACAGAGGGGTAGTCCCCAGTTCGCAGCACATGGTTGAATAGCTCGGTGAGCGGCTGGATAGCAGGAGGGGGGAGCTGCCGTAGCATAACTGCCTCCACTCTGTCACTGCCACCGGCTTTCCTGGTGTTTAGGGTTCGCAGTTGGTATTCAACCTCCTCCTCAGTGATAGCAGCTATCTCGTCCTCTGGAGCTGCCTCTGCTGCCAAGAATACAGGCAGACGCTCGTGCACGAGTTGTACATGTGCTGCGTCTATGATGTCCGCTACAGGTGTGAAGTTGGCCGCGAACGTGTCAGCCAGGGCGCTAGCCTTGGCGTCTGGCTCGCAAACCACCTCCCCACCAACTTGTAGCGGAGGTATACGCTGCCCTTTCCTAAGAAGCCTCTTTGTCGTCTGCCAGGCAGAGCCATCATCAAGGCGGAGCATGGCCACCCTCCCTGCCCACTCTCTACTCTCTATTGCGATGGTTTTCAACCGCCACTTTAATCTCACGTCTAAGCTGGTTGAGGCGACGTTTAGTGGCGGCTTGCCTCGTGATTTGCCATTCTCGGAAAACCCTATTTTTGTGGCGTATGGCTTCCAGAATATCAGGAGGGAGCTGGCGCGAACATTCAGGCGGCCTGCGTGGTCCCCTCGGTGTTGCTGCGTCTACAGCTTGTAGCGCAACCTCAGCGCGCCGTCATATCATCTCATCAGCTCCTACATCACGTGGGTGAGGAACAGTATCGAGATCGTCAAGTAAACTTTCCCGATACTGCTCCCAATCCACCCTGCGAAGCTGTCTACGCCATTGTGGTGGCTCTGTTCCCTGGAGATCAATGTCAAAAACCACGGGGACATGATCCGATGATAGTGCGCACCGCGTAGTAACAGTAATGAGGTGTCCGACACCCCTCACCACCGCCACATCGAGTACGTCAGCTAGACCTCTGTTGTGGGGATAGATGGTTGTGTCATAGGGGCCCACCACGATCCCATTGTGCTGCCGTACTACACGTAGTAGGCGTCGTCCACTGGTATTAGTGACTCTTGAATGCCACTCCGCATGTTTCGCGTTTAGGTCTCCGGCGTCAAAGAGTTTCCCACGAAGGGTCATCAGTGTCGCGAAGTCAGCGGGATTCAGGAGTCCCCTGGGCGGACGGTAGGCTTCCACAAAAGTGATCTGACCCTCTGAAGTTTGTACTGCTACAGCAGTGGCCTCAACCGTAGCAAGCTGAGGCACTTGTACTAAATGGTGCTTGAGAGAGGTTTTGACATATACTGCAGTACTTCCCCCTGCTGTTAACCTATCTGTTCGGTAGCAGGTGTAGTTTGCTGCACGAACGTTGACTCCTGGCTTTAGATGTGTTTCGCAGACGAGGCAGATGTCTACTGCCTCGTCATACAGGAATTGGCGGAACTCACCAGCCTGAGTTCTTATGCCGTTTGCGTTCCATGCGCAAACTGTCAAGCCATGAACTGGTGTGTTATTCATGGTTTTGCATGGAAACCTGTTGGTGGCCGGCTGCTAGAGCCGTCTGCACTGCAGCAATCAAGAGCTGCGGTAATTGCACGAGCATCTCCTTGACAGTTCTGAGAAGCGAGCAAAGCTCAGCTTGCAAATCTGCAGGAGTCTCCTGGCTTGCTGAGGTTGCAGATGCGATCGGCTGCTCTGGCTGCCGTCCGCTCCCGTGGGCGGCTACAGCTGCCGGCTCCGTTTCGCTCTGCTGTGCTGCGTTCTGATTGGCTGGCGCGAGCCGCTCTCTCACTGTTCTCTGCCGTCCGCGCCCGGAAACGACTTCCTTTGCGACGGGGCGAGCGTCACTCACATCAGCCCGCTGGCCGACGTTTTCAACCTCGGCACGCGGGCGTGTTTTGGTAGCATCGCTAACCTGACGCGGTCGTGCCGATTTAGCCTGCGTGGCAGGTGCGGCAACCTTTCCACTCGCGATTTGGCTAAAACTAAGGCCAGGGGTCACCCGTCTGGCCGGAGCATTGTTGGCACGCTGTTTAGGGTCCGCCTTCTTAAATGTTGCACAGCCACGATAGCTGGCAATATGCTCCTGTTCACAGTTACGTCCTGTGTCTGTTTACAGTCACGGCACAAGTTTCTGCGCTGTGGGCGCAGCGGAGAGCAACTTGTCGTGCGTTGTTTTCACAACGCGTGCAGATTGTCGTGCTCCGCGCCTCGCAGCATGGGAAAGAAGGGTGCGCAGAGGAAACCTGCCGCTACGAAGGGTTCTTCGGTTGTCTGCCGACCGTGCAAGGAACTCCCGAGAAGACGAGATGCGGCCTGTCTCCCCTTCGTACGCCGAGTGCAAAGGCGGGTGAACAGCGCTGTTCGACACCACGACGAATTGCGCTCGGAACGAAGTGGTCTACGAGTCTGTCGATACAGACTCGCCGATCTGTGTTGGAACTGCAAACGTGGCCGACCACAGGGCGATAGAGGTCGCAGTGGCAGAACACATCGTAGACGCGCGTGAGACGGCACCTTCCGTAGGAAGGATGGAGACGACCGAGGCACTCCTCAGGGGGCTGCCTCGGTGCTGTGACTAGGCAGCGCTCCGCAAGGTTGCACAACCGGACCGACAGGAAGAGGGCGCCGCTCTATGCCGTGACCGTGCATACAGTCGACGGCGGGAGCGACATCTTCGACTTGCGGAAGCTGCTGGGCTTCCCGGTGACGTCAGAGGCTCTCCCGACCGCCACGGACCCCCAGCCCCAGTGCTTGAGGTGCCAGGGAGAGGGCCACGTTGCGAAGTACTGCCGCGACGCGGCGCGGTGCGTCAAGCGCTCGGGCGAGCACGACAGCCGCGGCAGAAACGTTCTGCCGACTTGCGCCCGGTGCGGCGGCCCGCACGTCGCCAGCTGGCGCGGTTGCGCGGCTTTCCCGAGCACCGACGCAGTGGCAGAAGCGAAGACGTCGGAAACGGCGTAGGGTGCGGAACAGCCCGGCGCAGCTGAGGGACGGCGCAGCGGCAGCTCCACCTGCCAAGGGCAGCGACGACCGCCCGGAAGCGGGCGGCCAGGAAGCAGCCCGCGCTCCCGAGAAGACACGTGACCTCGAGCACGCCACCGCCGTGAAGGAGGCCACTGCAGCCCTCAGAGCCGTCATGGCGGCAGACGGGGCTGCCTTCGCAGGCGCTGTGGCTGCAGAGAACGAAGAGGCCTCGAGGCAACTGCGAGCACTCTTCGCCCGAGGCCTCAGCGCAGTAGTACCTGCGAACACTCCTGCGACCTCGCAGAAGGACGTTCGTGCGCCTGAGCCAGCGGCTGCCCCAGCAGCACCGCAGGTGAAAGGTGCAAAGAAGAAAACCGCCGTCGTAGCGGGCCCCGCAAGGGGCTGCGGCGTGCAGTAGAGGAGGACGCTGAACGGTAGCCGATCGCTGCCGTTCTGCACCAGCCTGATGAAGCTGCACCAAGTCACCGACGACAAGCCGCAGCAGAGGGCCTAACAGCAACGCATGCGTTGCCGCGCTAAACTCTGATGTTACAGGGAGGAAGCCACTGCGGCCGGCCCAGCAGACTACAAGCGAGCCCAGCCGCGGCACCCGGACTGACCCAGCTAACGGACACGCAGCACATAGGTAACGATGCACGATGCCTCACTCTAACCTGACCTCACCTCGCATGCTCTGTCGCAGCTATCAAGCCGCTACTGCTCTTACTACCCGTCCTACTGTCACAGAGGTTTTTTTTTCCCTCGGCACTTTTTTTCCTCTGCCCTTACAACCGCTACCCTTCGATCGTTTTCGACCACTTCTATCCTCCTGATGGACCGTGTTAATGAGTGATCCTACCCAGACGCATGGATAACAGCCCGCATCCTGTGACGCCTGATTCAAAAACTAAAACATGTTTACAGAGGTGACAATAGAACTTTTGGTTTGGTCACCACGTTGGTGTGGGCGTGGAGGGGCCCCATCCTATTTTTCCAACACGGCAGTCTCAGGCGGCACCTGAAGAAGGCAACTAGTTACGTGGCCGAAATATTGTGGCAGAGCGACACAAACATCCGGCAGTAGGCCCGATTATTCCACATGGCAAGATCTCGCCGGGAAAGCCTGAAGAGTCACAGTTGTGAAGATGTTTCAGACGGTGGACTTCGAGCATGCACACCTCTCGCCCATCCTCCACTCGTTCCACGGCATCGACGTGCGGGGCTCCACTGCTGCGGTCAGACGACACTTGGAAGATGAAACGGCACGCCGTCATCTCGAGCAATGAGAGCACATTCTGTCTGCACACAAGTGCTGCTCTTTTGCGCTTATGACGTACACCTAGTGAGTGCTACCTCACAGAGTGCATTCGTCCAAATCGCACTGGCCCTACCTCAGGCCTTATGGCCTGGGGTGCGATAGGCTACAACTCTCGTTCACCTTTGGTGTTTCTGGATGGAATGGTAACTAGCTATCGGTAGATGTAGAATGTTACTAGGCCGGTTCTTTTGTCGTTTTCACAACAGGAAAATGATCCGTTGTTCCAACACGATAACAGTCACTCACGCAGTACTCGTGAAAACTCGACGTGCTCTGCAACTTTCCTGGCCAGCACAATAGCTGGACTCTTCTCGAGTCGAGCACGTGTGCCATATGATGGGAAGAGGAGTGACTCGTGCGACATTTAACCAACGACGTGCACAGGTCGAGCGAGCGTCGAATAACGCACCCTAGGACCGTATTGGCCACCTGTACGATCGACTGGATGCCAGAATGAGAGCCTGCAAAGTCGCCTGTGGAAGCTACATCACGTACTGATTTGCACGGAACGATAGCTCGTACCTCGGAACCACATGAACTATTGATCTGTTCATGTAAACATTTCATGCACCCACATGAACTGCTGCATCAATAAATCTTAAGTGAATTGGGAACTCTAAATGTTGTTCTAATTTTTATCCCGGCATTGTGTTGGTGGACATATTAATATGGGTTGTATCCACCCTTCACCTTTATGACTTTTCAAAGTGGAGCCTGAATGTCTGAGGAGCAACGGTAGCCCGTTCTTCCTCAAGAACAGAAACCAGAGACGGCAGTGGTGCTGGACGCTGGCGTCACGAACAGAGTCGACTTTCTGACTCACCGCACAGAGGTTGCATCGCGTCCAGATTGGAGCTCTGCGCAGGCCGATCCATTCCACATATCTGTTGGTTTGCAGGTGACAAGCTACCAGGGCAGGACCCCATACAGACGGTCCTGCAAAACCATATAATGTAAACTCAAGGTAAGAACAAAAACGAACGAAAAGTGCCTTTATGCCTCATTTTTTAAATCACTGACAAAATATGTTCACTTTTGCAGTTGTTGAATAAACAAACCTCCTCTGACGATGGTACAGAGGTGCTGAGGCATGTTTGAGTCACAAGAAAAAACAGTTTTGCATAAAAGGCGAAACCTATATCCAACAATTTTAATTGCAAACACGGAAGAGATGCAAGAGCTAAAAATCCTAAAAATGAATAAAATCAGTCTCTCTTGACCGCCCCATTCCACTCTTTCTGCTTCTCTGCTGGTAATCACAATACCCCCAGCCTGCTATACGAGAGAGGGAGAGAGAGCTACATCGACAGTCGAACAGACAGACTGTGTAAGTACGCTGTTTAGATTTTTATGTTGGTAACGCCATGTAGCGCTCTATCTGAAAATCACTGACTGTGCTGTGACCAGTCTGTGGCTGGTTTTCACTGTTGGAATCTGCTAATGTAGTGTTGGGCAGTTGGCTGTTAACAACGCTAGCGTTGCGCAGTTGGAGGTGAGCCGCCAGCAGTGGTGGATGTGGGGAGTGAGATGGCGGAGTTTTGAGAGCGGCTGATCTGGACGTGTGTCCATCAGAGACAGTAAATTTTTAATACTGGATGTCACGAACTGATGTATATATTATGACTTTTGAACAGTATTAAGGTAAATACATTGTTTGTTCTCTATCAAAATCTTTCATTTTCTAACTATGCCTATCAGTAGTTAGTGCCTTCAGTAGTTAGAATCTTTTATTTAGCTGGCAGTAGTGGCGCTCCCTGTATTTCAGTACTTCGAGTAACCAAGATTTTTGTGAGGTACGTGATTCATGAAAGGTATAGGTTATTCTTAGTCAGGGCCATTCTTTTGTAGCGATTTTTGAAAGTCAGATTGCGTTGCGCTAAAAATATTGTGTGTTAGTTTAGTGTTGATCAGGATAAGTTGTTGTTGTCGTGGTCTTCAGTCCTGAGACTGGTTTGATGCAGCTCTCCATGCTACTCTATCCTGTGCAAGCTTCTTCATCTCCCAGTACCTACTGCAACCTACATCCTTCGGAATCTGCTTAGTGTAGTCATCTCTTGGTCTCCCTCTACGATTTTTACCCTCCACGCTGCCCTCCAATACTAAATTGGTGATCCCTTGATGCCTCAAAACATGTCCTACCAACCGATCCCTTCTTCTGGTTAAGTTGTGCCACAAACTTCTCTTCTCCCCAATCGTATTCAATACTTCATCATTATTTATGTGATCTACCCATCTAAGTAAAGAGCGATATGCCTGAGTACGTTCAGTTCTGCTCAGCTGTTTGAAAATCAAATAACGTAAGGGGTTTACCAGCACAGTAATTCAATAATTTTTCTAAGGGGACGTTTCAGCTGTAGGAGTGACAATTTCACGCAGGTATGCACCTAACAACGTGTCGGTGTTGCTTCGGGAAAAACGTACGCAAAGAACTGTCGAACTGTTACGTTCTGAATAGAGCATGAACTTGTCACTAATGGGAGCATTATGGAAAGAAAGTGTCGGACTGTTGTGAGTAATGCAAGCTCCGTGGACCGCCATAAATGACAACTCGCTGTGCGTGGACAGTCATCGTTGTCTACACCCCCGAAACCAAAGAGAAGTCCATGGCAGTGGGTACGTTCCACAGTACCAGTTATTAGGGTTTCTTCCCATTCAATTCACGGATGGTGTGCGGGAAGAGTAATTGTCTGACTCTCTCTGCGGGTGCTGTAATATTAATCTACGAGCAAACTTGTTCTCAAGATCCCTACGTTATCGATACGTAAGGGGTTGTAGTATAGGGTCATTATTTAAAACTGGTACACTATCTGATCAAAAGTATCCGGACACCTCGCTGAAAATGACTTACAAGTTCGTGGGACCCTCCACCGGTAATGCTGGAATTCAATTTGGTGTTGGCCCACCCTTAGCCTTGATGACAGCTTCCACTCTCGCAGGCATTCGTTCAATCAGGTGCTGCAAGGTTTCTCGGGGAATGGCAGCCCATCCTTCACGGAGTGCTGCACTCAGGAGAGGTATCGATGTCGATCGGTGAGGCGTGGCACGAAGTCGGCGTTCCAAAACATCCCAAAGGTTCAAAAATGGCTCTGAGCACTATGGGACTCAACTGCTGTGGTCATCAGTCCCCTAGAACTTAGAACTACTTAAACCTAATTAACCTAAGGACATCACACACATCCATGTCCGAGGCAGGATTCGAACCTGCGACCGTAGCACATCCCAAAGGTGTTGTATACAATTGAGGTCAGGATTGTGTGCAGGTCAGTCCATTACAAGGATGTTATTGTCGTGCAACCACTTCGTCACAGGCCGTGCATTATGAACAGGTGTTCAATCCTGTTGAAAGATGCAATCAGCATCCCCGAGTTGCTCTTCCACAGCGGGAAGCAGGAAGGTGCTTACAACATCAATGTAGGCCTGTGCTGTGACAGTGCCACGAAAAACAACAAGGGGGGCAAGTCCCCTCCATGAAAAACACGACCGCGCCATAACACCACCGCCTCCGAATTTTACTGTTGGCACTACACACGCTCGCAGACGACATTCACTGGGCATTAGCCATACGCACACCCTGCCACTCCACACAACGTTTGTCCTCTGTTCAGTCGTCCAATCTTAACGCTCCTTACACCAAGCGAGACGTCGTTTGGCATTTACCGGAGTGATGTGTGGCTGATGAGCAGCCGCTCTACCTTGAAATCCAAGTCCTCTCTCCTCCCACCTAACTGTCATAGTACTTGCAGTTTGTAATTCCTGTGTGATGGTCTGGATAGATGTCTGCCTATTACACATTACTACCGTCTTCAACTGTCGGCGGTCTCTGTCAGTCAACAGACGAGGTCGGCCTGTATGCTTTTGTGTTTTACGTATCCCTTCACATTTCCGCTTCACTATGATATCGGAAACAGTGGACCTATGGATGCTTAGGAGTGTGGAAATCTCGCGTACAGACGTATGACGCGAGTGACATCTAATCACCTGAGCACGTTCGAAGTCCGTGAGTTCCGCGGGGCGCCCCATTCTGCTCTCTCACGATGTCTAATGACTACTGAGGTCACTGATATGGAAAACCTGGCAGTAGGTGGCAGCACAATGCACCTAATATGGAAGACGTATGTTTTTGGCGGTGCCCGGATACTTTTGATCACATAGTGTAAATGAGCCGAGAACTTTTCTATATCCTTTTCATTCAAGTGCCGTAGATCTACAACAATTTTCGGCTGCATACCTTCAAAGTATGCCAAGTCGCAACGAGGAGCTAAAAGCAGCTACCTGCCCGACACAGCTGTCCCGTGCGGCGGTGGTTCGTGTCCATCCTCGGGCATGTGTGTGTGTGTGTGTGTGTGTGTGTGTGTGTGTGTGTGTGTGTGTGTGTGTGTTTTTGTCCTTAGGATAATTTGGGTTAAGTAGTGTGTAAGCTTACTGACTCATGAACTTATCAGCTGAGTCCAATAAGATTTCACACACATTTGAACATTTTTGAACAGAGCTGTCACAGATTAGGACGTATATCCGATTACCACACAAATTTATGAAGTGCGAAGCGTTGTCGGGTTATAATATGAGCCTAAACAGTAACAGTATAAGTTGCATATCATTTCAAATTAAAGTGAGACGGCTAACGAGTGCCGCCAATACCTGTTACAACGGCCACTCAGCGTTCGAATGGTTCAGTACTATGGGACTCAACTTCTCAGCTCATTAGTCCCCTATATCTTAGCACTAGTTAAACCTAACAGACCTAAGGACACACATCCATGCCCGAGGCAGGATTCGAACCTGCGACCGTAGCGGTCTCGTGGTTGCATACTACAACGCCTAGAACCGCACGGCCACTTCGGCCAGCGTTCTAATCCAGAGCGACTTCGGTCTTCAGTTAACTTCAAGAAATCAACAAGGAGACATAAGTTAACCCTCGAGTGGCCCCGTCTGTGTATAAAGTACGCAAGTCATAAGTAAAATGTTTTTTCCGCCGTTCCATTGTTGTTTCAGGGTTACGAGTCCACACATATTCCTTAGTTGCTGCTTCAGTTGACACAGTGACAAATAGTGTTGTCTTACGTCCATGTAATCAGCAGTAATACAGGGTGGCGAAAATAAAAGTGGCCCGGAGAACACAGTTTCAGGGTACACAGAAACAGCAGAGGAAAGGAAATACAGTGCTGACCTGACTGTAGAACGTGTTGAAAGTGACCACCATTCATTTCTTGGCACTGACGGGGCCTGGCGTGCAAGCTGATGAAGGCGCTCATCCCAAATGCTTCGCTGCAGTTCTTGAAGGCAATGAGAGCAGGTGCGATACACGTCAGACTTGAGGACTTTACACACAAAGTACTCGGAGACTGGCAGATCAGGTGACCTTGAGCCTTGATGGCCGGTTAGAGCCGCGAACAGGCGTGAGGACTCTGTAAACGTGCTCCAAGACTGGGCCGGCTGTATGGCCAGTTCCACTATGCTGTTGGAAGGAGCTGTAGGTGTTTCCCTCCTGTGACTTAAAATAACCACTCGGGCGAAACCAGGCTTCATCAGACATAAAGAACACATCCATACTGACGCCATTCATTGTTATCTCAGTGAACAGCCACTCACAAAACTGGAGCGTCTGCTGGTTTTAATTCACGAACAGCAGAAACTCGGCGGGGATATACGTGCAGATCCAGTTGGAGCATTCGTCTGCATGATTTATGTCATATGCCGGTCTCTTGCGAGAGGCGTCGGGTTTGTTTGGTAAGACTCTGAGGCATTTTGTGATGAACCGCACGTGCATTTTCTGGCGTGCGGGCACGTTTCGGAATGTCTTTTGACTTGGTTGAAACAGATCCTGCCTGACGCCATTTGCGGACTAAGCGCTGCATGGCACTCTGACGCCATCAGACTTCTCTACAAACAACTAACCTCACCGTTTGCACGAGTTTGCTGCCGCGTGACTTCCCGCAACGGACACCCGCTGCTCCACTGTGAGTACCGTCGTCCGCTCCGCGCTGCCCCACTCACACAGACACACACAGTACGACGATCTGAACCTGTGAGGACCACGTCACGGGCGTACCGGTCGGGTGCGAGTCACGGGGTCTGCTTATATGCATACGTCTGCATCTACATGGACACTCTGCAAATCGCATTTAAGTGCCTGGCAGAGGGTTCATCGAACCACAATCACAATTCTCTATTATTCCAATCTCGTACAGCACGCAGAAAGAACGAACGCCTACACCGTTCGAGCTCTGATTTCCCTTATTTTATCGCGGTGATCGTTTCTCCCTGTCAACAAAATATTTTCGACACCGGAGAAGATTGCAATTTCGTGATAAGATTCCGTCACAACGAAAACGCCTTTCTTTTAATGATGTCCAGCCCAAATGCTGTATCAGTTCAGTAACACTCTCTCCCATATTTCGCGATAATACAAAACGTGCTGCATACAATCACGTCCAGGTCACTTTTATTTGTCCCTGTAAAAAAAAAAAGCGAGATAGGGGAGAAAAAATTTAACATTCGTGCAAGAAAATGACGCACATTACGAGTTAGCAGCACAATTCCACAGTGAGGTAGTTGCCTACAAGATAATTAGTAATCGAATAAGCGGTTAGCTGGGACCTGATGCAACTGCACTTTAAACGCTTCGAATTTGTCACTGCTGGCTCGGAAACACCAGTCTGTGGGAACTGAACGACATAATTAAAGTTTACTTCATTACTGTTTAGAAAACTGTGCTTCCGCTCACATTATGTATAAATTATCGTTATTTAACCAAACTAATATTAAAATGTGAATTTGCCCTTGGTCACATAAAGGCAGCTATTGTTTACATGTGTACGCAGAGCGCCGCGAGCGCGCTCGTGTTACGAAAAACTGCGCGCCCACTCGATAACTTTACCTGCAAAAGTGGCGGTTCACCACCTGCTGTTTACGTGTCAGTCCTCGTGTGTAGGCATCTGTGTGCGATGGATTACGCAGCGTCCTAGCAGCAGCGTCACGTTAACAAAAACTGGGGGCACACTTCGCTACGTCGTCTGCAGATGCTGCAGTCGGCAAGCCAACTGCCGACTCTGCACCGTTGTGGAGCGGCGCTGTCGGCGTGTGTGTTTACACGTCCGTGCAGAGAACGTGGCGATCGCCGACCGCTGCCCTATCGTAATACAGTAGGCAGCCAGCCGGTGTCTCGGTCTTCTGTTTACACAAACAGCCGGCGACGCTAAACGGCTCGCTGAGTTCTGCTTAGTGCACGCTCGTGTCAGGAACTTCCTTAAGACAACCGCTGTGGTGCAGAGCCTATGAGGACGGGTCCTCAGTTGTGCTTGGGTAGCTCAGACGGTTAGCTATCCTCTGTAATAAAAAAGCTGAGTGCACGGATCAACGAAGAACCTGAACGGTCGTCATCGGATCTCCGCCCCGAATCAATTCAACGGACGATATAGATCAAAATGAGATCAACAAAAAATAGTCATTAGAGCACGTGCCCGGGGAAGACAAAGATCCCAAGTTCGAGGCTGCGGAAGACAAAGATCACGAGTTCGAGGCTCGGTCCGGCGTTTTAATCTGTCAGAAAGTTTCATTTCCTGTTATTTACATTAGTTGTTAACTGTTTTTTTTTCTCAATTACGAGGGGCGTTCGAAATGTCTGTGCAATGTCCGAGAGATGGCACCACCGGCGCGTATCGAGGTCATGTTTAGTTAGTAGCATCTTTGGAAACAACGAACGCCAAGTTTCAGCCATATTGGTCCATTTCTTTGTGTTTGGCATTCGTGTGAATCAAGGAAGTCCAATGATTGTTCAAAAAATATGGAAGCAAAAGAATTTCGTGTGGTGATTAAACATTACTTTTTGAAAGACAAAACGCCTCAGGAGACTAAAGAGAAGCTTGATAAACATTACGGTGACTCTGCACCTTCGATTAGAACAGTTTCTAAGTGGTTTCAAAATTTTCGGAGTCGCCATATGGGCACAAGTGATGCTGAACGTTCCGGACGCACTGTTGAGTTCACGATTCCAGGAATCATTGATAAAATACATGATATGGTGATGGATGACAGAAGAGTTAAGGTGCGTGAGATTGCTGTTGCTGTGGGCATGTCGAATGAACGGGTACATAATATTTTGCATAAACATTTGGACACGAGAAAGCTACCCGCAAGATGGATTCCGCGATTGCTCACGCTTGACCAAAAACGGAATCGTGTGAAGTGTTGCAAGAATGGTTTGAAGCTGTTCAGGAAGAATCCACAGGACTTTAAGCATCGTTTCGTCACTGTGGATGAAACACGGATACATTACTATATTCCTGAGACCAAACAACAGTATAAACAATGGGTTACGAATGGAGAATCTGCACCGAAATAGGCGGAGACCATTCCTTCGGCCAGAAAGTTTATGACGATTGTCTTTTGGGATTTGCAAGGGATAATCCTCATCGACTATCTGGAAAAGGGTAAAACTATTACAGGTGAATAATATTCATCGTTATTGGACCGTTTTAAAACCGAGCTGCAACAAAAACACCGGCGATTGGCCCGCAAAAAAGTCCTTTTCCATCACGACAATGCACCAGCGCACACCTCAGCAGCTGCGGTCGGAAAATTAATGGTTATACGATTCCAACACATTTCACATCCCCCCTATTCTCCAGACTTGGCTCCCTTGGATTACTATTTGTTCCCCATTTGCAGAAATGGCTGGCGGGAAAAAGATTTTATTCAAACAATAAGGTGGTTGTAGCAACTAATAGCTATTTTGCAGACTTAAACAATTTCTATTATTCGGAAGGGATCAACAAACTAGAACAGCGTTGGACGAAGTGTATAAGTCTAAAAGGAGACTTTGTCGAAGAATAAAAAAAGGTTACCCCAAACACGTAAGTAGTTTTTATCTTTGAATCGACTTCTCAAACGCCCTTCGTACATTTTGGAACAGAAAACGAAATTTTGATATAAATTTGGAAGCGTGTCTGCATCGAACCTGTTGATTCTAAACCGTTAACAGCACCATTTGTGATAATAGATAGTATTATTATCAGTGGCTGCTTCCTGTTTCCTCTTTGCAAGAATCAACTTGTAAGAACCTACTTATAAGCACACAGAACCGCTCAGTTCCACGGTATAGCACTTAGTACGATGATAAAGCATTTTTTTTTCTGGCTTGTCTCAGTAGCTAAGTAATTTTTATGCTCCATTTCCGCTCTCCAGTTGTCTGGCATCAGGCCTTTTGGAAGGAATTTTAGTCAGCGTACTGACGAACATTCTGGTTACCTGTTTCACCTACAGACAGATGACTGTAGCTTCAGCGATACAGTGGCTGCCAACTCAGCTCTCGAGCCAGTTCCAATAAAGTACCCTTCAGTCTTGACGGACCCCCAACCTAAAGTCCTTGTGGCTTCAAAGTGAACAACTGCATTGCTCATGCTTCACGACTGCTTCATACACACACACACACACACACACACACACACACACACACACACACACACACACTGCAAACACATACCTGAATAAAGGATAGTATGGTAGGACATGCGCTGAGGCACTTACATGGTGACGGCCGGGGTGGCCGAGCGGTTCAGGCGCTACAGTCTGGAGCCACGCGACCGCTACGGTCACAGGTTCGAATCCTCGTCGGCCCATGTGCCCACGTGGAGATAATGGTCGGTCGACAGCTGACAGCTGACGAATTGAGTTAAGATGTAATAGTCAACATTAGTATTGTGCACCTGGAACACCCCATCTCCGTTAAGCCACGAATCGAGCTCTTTTTTCCTGCTTCCTGAACGAGCCTCAGCCGTATACTGCCACTGTATTCTCAACAACTCTCAACAGTATACAGTGACTATTCTGTCACTGGTATATAGAGCCACTGTTCCCCCAACAACCATCAACAGTATACAGTCACAGTTTTCTCAACAAGACTGAGCCGCAAACAGTGTTCCCTCAGCAAGCCTCAATGGTAAACACTGTTGACTGAAGAAGCCTCAGGCGTACATGCACGCATTGCTCTCTCAACAAGCATCAGTGGCATATAGTCACTGTTCCCTCAACAAGCACCAGCGATATACATTATACAGTCACTGCAGGCTGTCCCACATGTAGGCTGAGTGGGCAGGGAGATGATAAAATTGCTGTGGAAGAGTCTGTCTTCTACTTCACCATGTAAGACGGAACCGGTGACTCGTTGTAAAGAGAAAAAATGGTTCAATTGGCTCTGAGCACTATGGGACTTAACATATTTGGTCATCAGTCCACTATAACTTAGAACTAATTAAACCTAACTAACCTAGGGACATCTCACGCATCCATGCCCGTGGCAGTATTCGAACCTGCGACCGTATCGGTCACGCGGTTCCAGACGGAAGCGCCTAGAACAGCACGGCCACACGGGCCGGCTGTGAAGAGAAGACTGAGCCGCTCTCGAGAATTCTGCTAACATGAAATCCTTCTCCGTTAACGCCGTCGTTTGCTTTTTTGATCATATCACCAGAGTGACTCAAAACACTAGAAAAATTCATCTTAACACGTTCACGCCGGCGCTGCTAATTGTGTTCCTAGCTGTGGGGCGGCGCGCCCATTCCTACTTTCCTCCACCAGCTGGGCTTCGTTTCCTGTTTTTCACTGTGGGGCGGCGGTTGCCTTCAAACTCTGTCAGATATTATTTTAATATACCGAATGGAAAAACTAGTAGAAACCGACCTCGGGGAAGATCAGTTTGGATTCCGTAGAAATATTGAAACACGTGAGGCAATACTGACCCTACGACTTACCTTAGAAGAAAGATTAAGGAAAGGCAAACCTACGTTTCTAGCATTTCTAGACTTAGAGAAAGCGTTTGACAATGTTGATTGGAATACTCTCTTTCACATTCTGAAGGTGGCAGGGGTAAAATACAGGGAGCGAAAGGCTATTTACAGTTTGTACAGTAACCATATGGCAGTTATAAGAGTCGAGGGACATGAAAGGGAAGTTACGGTTGGGAAGGGAGTCAGACAGGTTTGTAGCCTGTCCCCGATGCTATTCAATCTGTATATTGAGCAAGCAGTAAAGGAAACAAAAGAAAAGTTCGGAGTAGGTATTAAAATCCATGGAGAAGTAATAAAAACTTTGAGGTTCGCCGATGACATTGTAATTCTGTCAGAAACAGCAAAGGACTTGGAAGAGCAGTTGAACGGAATGGACAGTGTCTTGAAAGGAGGATATAAGATGAACATCAACAAAAACAAAACGAGCATAATGGAAAGTATTCGAATTAAGTCAGGTGACGCTGAGGGAATTAGGTTAGGAAAAGAGACACTTAAAGTAGTAAACGAGTTTTGATATTTGGGGAGCAAAATAACTGATGATGGTCGAAGTAGAGAGGATATAAAATGTAGACTGACAATGGCAAGGAAAGCGTTACTGAAGAAGAGAAATTTGTTTACGTCGAATATAGATTTAAGTGTCAGGAAGTCATTTCTGAATGTATTTGAATGGAGTGTAGGCATGTATGGAAGTGAAACATGGATGATAAATAGTTTGGATAAGAAGAGAATAGAAGCTTTCCAAATGTGGTGCTACAGAAGAATGCTGAAGATTAGATGGGTGGATCACATAACTAATGAGGAGGTATCGAAGAGAATTGGGGAGAAGAGAAGTTTGTGGCACAACTTGATTAGAAGAAGGGATCGGTTGGTAGGACATCTTCTGATGCATCAAGGTATCATCAATTTAGTATTGGAGGGTAAAAATGGTAGAAGGAGGCCAAGAGATGAATACACTAAGCAGCTTCCAAAGGATGTAGGTTGCAGTAGGTACTGGGAGATGGATAAGCTTGCAACGATGAAGTATCATCTCCCATGTGTTCATCTGAACTTACTTCATGTTTTCGTTTCAGATTCTGACGTCGAGTTCGATTTCTTTGTTTTCCGGCAGCTTGCGGGTGGTGCAAAGTTCAGCATTCTATTCGCCTTTACAAGCTTGTTTGATACGCAGTTTACTTGAAAAACTACGACCGCTTCCGAGAAGACGTGTGTGTGTGTGTGTGCAAAAAGTCTGAAACACCCCACAGATGAAGATGTGAAAGTGGACGTGTATGCAGCAAGATAAGTGTGGCACATACCTGTTCCAAAAAGAACTGTGGTGCTCTAAATGGTGTTCCTTCCTCCACCAGCAGCGTTTCTGTTACTGCTGCACAGTAGCCAGGCACCCTCACGGAAGGACACCAGACAAACGCACACTCACATACACACACAGAGACGGAGGCACGAGTGATGTTTAAGGTGAGCTGTGTTCACGCCCTAATTGCAACTTGACTTCACGAGTTGGTACTTTTCCGCTCGCGGCGATAACGCCCCCCAGAAACGAGCGCGATGTTAATTCACAACTGCCAGGCACGTGTAACTGCTTCGCTTATCAGACAATCGTGAAGTGTTGCCACAGAACGCTTTCTCACGGGGAGCTTTACAGATGTGCTTTCCTGTAGGCAAGCCACTTCAGTAGCCGCTCTCGGCGACAATGCTAGTAGGTATGGTAGATTTAACGTGCCAGTGAGTAACAGAAAGCAGACGCACGGTGTCACATCAGTTATTCACACCTCGCACTGATCTCATTAGTAAATACCAGTTCGAGTTCGAATCAGCCTACGAAGTACAGCGTTAATGGTACAAAGTCCAGCATAATGTGAAGAAAATGTCATTTTTCCTGGATATGATCTAAGATGCACTGTCGACAGTGAATGTTTAACTGTTATGACGTATCGACTGCAAGGATGATCATCGGAACTGAAAGCCACGTCCACTTTGGAAATGGTGAATTAGCTGATCCCTTTGCTAACATCGTTTACTAATATTCCAGGACATAACTGTCGTCATGAGTTTTTACCATTCTCATAGGCAACTCTAAAGAGGAAATACAGAACTTCTAGTATGATAAAATAAAAGAAAAAAACATAAGTTAAATATATTTCAATTTTTTAAAATTTTAATCTGATAATTATATATATATATATATATATATATATATATATATATATATATATATATATATATATATATATTGTGTTTCATAGTAAGTTTGGCACAGCTTTGCCACAGGAGACAAGAAAGCGGTCGGAGACGTCCGTCTTCTGGTCGGCTCCTGATCGTTGTCTGAAGGAGGCTACTTTTTGATTACTCAGAGACTTCTATTATTTGGAAAAGAACAACCCGGATTTCTTTACGTCATCAGTATGAATTTTATAATCACCTAAGGGACCTTTAACAATGAACAATAAAAAAATTGCATTTTGCAAATGAAATCATTAATAAACGGGGCAGCTGTGAGTTGTATAGAAGACAAGGAGCGGCCTTGTGTCTACGACCAGGGTGCCGCAGTATTCTCTGCTGTAGTGAAGGCTGATTGACATTTATAAAAATAATATGGCATGGAGGTAAGAAAAAATAAAGGAAAAGAATAGAATAAGAAATCTGGTAAACACAAAATATATTCAAACTATTCCCACAAGCAATTAGGGCTTATTTATAAACAGGCTAACTTACATAAGAAATTTTATGACTGTATGGTGCGATCAGATTTCAGCCTGTCCAGGGCTAGCTTCTTGGTTTACGCCTTTGTCACAAATTACATTCATTACTTTTCTCCTTCCTCGGAGACAATTCTTGCACCGTTCACCACCTTCATAGCAACAACTTGCCGGTTTACTGTTCCGAACATAAACTACTCGAATTTTATTAATTGATAATGTTGTCTGCACGCTGGCAACGCCGCTCACTTTTATGGCTTAATTCATTCGCTAACTGTGTCTATCAGTAGTTAGTGCCTTCCGTCGTTCGAATCTTTTATTTAGCTGGCAGTAGTGGCGCTCGCTGTATTGCAGTAGCTTGAGTGGTGGACGTGGGGAGAGAGATGGCGGAGTTATGAAATTTGTAAGAATTGATGTCATGAACTGATATATATATTATGACTATTACGGTAAATACATTGTTTGTTCTCTATTAAAATCTTTCATTTGCTGACTCTGCTTATCATTAGTTAGTGCCTTCAGTAGTTAGAATCTTTTATTTAGCTGGCAGTAGTGGCGCTCGCTGTATTGCAGTATCTTGAGTAACGAAGATTTATGATTAGGTAAGTACATTGACTTCAGCAGAACTTTGCTTACAGAGGACGATAACTACGACAGTTCCACAGAATTATCTTACAGCACATTTAGCACTACAGGGCACGCATTTGAGTGATTAATTTGGTACTTAAACCATTTATTTATCAAGATTGTTGAATTAAAAAGAAAGTTTTTCGTGATACATTTCATTCCATTGCTGTAATCTGTAACACCTGAGGGTATAATTACATTAATCCTCAGGGGGGTGCACCCTTACTTTGTGTACCATGTGTTTGGCAAGCACAAGGAGCCCTAGCTAATGTGGTATTTGCTTATACAACTTTACACATAGGTACCATATTTCTCCAACACAGAATTACACAGCTATCTGATTATTTGACAGAGAAACAAACATCTTTTTACTACGTCAGTGACACATATTTAAGCAATTACGCAGGTGGATAACTTTACACTTATGAAATTATATTTCGTCTGTACTTTGTGAACTGTTCATATTTTTTCGGAACCATTGTGATACTATGAGAGGTTTGAATGATGTATTTGGTATGGGATCATGATTTTAAAGTACGTTTGAGGTAGATGACCATTTTGACATGAGCAGAGAATTTTTTTTAGGTTTTGAAATTATTGGAGGAAGCTACGACGATTTTGAGATTTGGCTGAGGTTTTATGATGTTATGATGACGATGTGTATTACGCTGTTGCGATATGTTTATGATCAATAAGCTGATGCTATATGAGTTATTTGATTATGCTACGTATCTTTGTGATGAAATATTGAAGAAGTGTCGACGAATAATGTAAGGAATAATGAGTAGTGGTTAGGGACTCTGGTTTATGAAAAAGGTGGTTGGAAACCAAGAATCGTACTTTAAGAGTTATGAAATGTATGTAAATGCGTGAATGTATTACAGTGCCGACGGAACTTTTTTGGACACTGTTATATCAATAGGATTTTGTTTCTACAGATTTGTAACGCAAGTTCTTGACCTGTGAAATTTTTTATATGAGACGGCCACTGTAGCGGAAACTGGTGTCGTAAATATTTCGGTAAGACAGTTAAGTGACCACCTGCATGTAATGCGTCGTGGGCATCCAGCTGGGCGACAGCCACCGGAAAACAAGCCATTAGTGTGTGCCTTTCAGAGGCACAGGCGAAAAAAAAAAAAAAGGGGGGGGGAGGCCATTATCCTCGCTATTGACAGTCCTTTGTAGAAAGCACCGCAAATACGATACGCTTATTTCTTGGAAACATTCTTACATCTGCACACCTGATTATGACAAGTGCCTTTCTACAAGAGTTGAGAGAATTTGTACTAACTTATGAAATGTCGCATGACTATTGAATGATATTTTTATGCTTTGTACACAGTTTCTTCTTTCCAGCTGTGTTGCAGCATTGGTTTTATAAAATTAAATTAAATGCAGTTGCTAATGTGAACACTTTCTGTCAACAGATCTATTAAATAATTATTTCATGATCCACATTCTTCGAAAAAGGAGCTCTTGGAATGGAAAGAGCAATAAGAAGCGACTTCTAATGGTAACTGTATATATAATTTTCTTTTCAAGTACTTGGTAATTTGTTGTAGCATTAGTTTTTGTGGTGCACCACTTTAATTACATAGACATTCAGATGTGAATAGACATTGTCCTTATCTGAATTGTTGTCTTTAGTTTAACATTTTTTCTGCTTGAGCTCTGTCATGTTTAGGTATAAGTTATAGCATTTGCTGCTCCTGTTTGCCATGCATAGTGCTACTGAATGTCACTTTGTATTACTAGGTTAAGCCAATTTTATTACTGATTTATTTTTCTTGTTTGCTGCGCATTGCCTTATATTAGTTGTAGTATTGCTGCCTTTTTTTTGCCAATTTCCATTTTTTATCATTGCTGTTTGTGTTAATTTGTTTTGTGCTGCTGCATTGCCTCGTCCCTTAGTTTAGCATCTGAGCTCAGTAGATTTTAAGTTAGCTTAAGAGGGGGCAGACTATATAAGAAAATAAATATGATGAATTGGAAGAAATGCATTGAGAAGCTATAAGAAAATGGTTTGGCCAAAAAAGTAGTGTATAGTGGAGAAAAACTATTTTTGAAAGAGGATGTGAGCATAATACAGAAAGCAGGCTTCGATATGGCTTTTTGGAAATAATGAAGAATGAAGGGAGATCTCCGAGAAGTAAAGAAAGTTTTGTTTGCAAAATACTGCAGTAAAACAAACCCTGTCCTTTCTTTGTGTTATCCCACTATGTGTTTGTGTACCCTTGTGTATTTGTTTTCTTCCTGTCTCTGTGTACTGTTTCATAGAATTTTTTCTCTTATAATACTAAGCTACATTCACTATGATGAGGAATACTGTTATCCTCAAATATAATTTGCATTAATAACATGTTATTTACTTTGTAAAGATGTTTACACATTATTTATTCTGTTTTGTTCTAATGCTCATCTGTGAAGTTGAGGTTTCAAAAGTTATTCTGATCTTTTATGTATGTACTTATGTCATAATTTTTGTAACACTGGTGTATTTGTTATTTCGATTCTTTTGTAAAGCTTGTTTTACTGCAAATGTTATCTGTACGATTATGTTCTTTAATGATATATTTTGTGCCTTTGTTATTGTATTCTCATGTTATAAAATTGTAATTGACACCAGTCCATCAAATTAAGTAACTTGTAAATTACATTTCACTGCGCAGGTTTCTGTTGGTCATAGTATATGGACAATATGTGAGAAGTAGGGACTGATAGTGTTTGCACATGTGTTAATAACTCAGCAAGGGACTGGATAACAGCATTGCTGGTTCTAAGGACATTTCAAACAAATTCTTTGTGATTGGACAAGTGGTGTTATGGACTTGCTATATTGCCTGCAAGACTCTTCAATGGTGATTGTGCGCCTGCACAGTCAAACAGATGGTTGCTGGCCATCTCTACAAGGACTACAGTGGGTCTACACCTTTGATGACCCACCAATACCATCATCTCTACAAGGACTACAGTGGGTCTACACCTTTGATGACCCACCAATACCATTATTTCTACAAGGACTGCAGTGGGTCTGCACCTCTGGTGGCCTACCAATAGTAATCTCTACCAGGACTACAGTGGGTCTACTCTGTGTTGACCTATCTACCAATATTCTTCAAAACTTCGACTGACTCTGCTGTGGGTTTGCTCTGTTGTGGCCCATTACCTGTCTGCATGTCAAGAGTCAGCACTGTCTTTCCATTGGAAGGACAACACTACTTCTTCAAGACTGCATGGAAATCCACTACTTCTGTGTGCATTTTATTTTACTACTCAGACTTTGAGAAAAATACTGCAATTTTACTTTAATGAATGATCAGGACTGTCTTTATGGACTGTGAGAAAATTTCAGCTTTTGACCAACATTGTATCGATCAGTGTGTGCATTTCATTTCTTTGTTATTGTAATTATAAAAAAATTTATCAAATCGTCATTGTCCACTGCCCAAAACAATTTGTAATTTTTTTGTGGGGAGCATGGGGGCTATGTAAGTAGGCTGTTTAGGTTTTCTTATTGGTAACGCCACATAGCGCTCTGTATGAAAAATCACTGGCTGTGCTGTGCGCAGTCTGTGGCTAGTTTGCATTGTTGTCTGCCATTGTAGTGTTGGGCAGCGGCGGCTGGATGTTAACAGCGCGTAGCGTTGTGCAGTTGGAGGTGAGCCGCCAACAGTGGTGGACGTGGGGAGAGAGATGGCGGAGTTTTGATATTTTTAAGAATTGATGTCATGTACTGATTATATATTATGACTATTAAAGTAAATACATTGTTTGTTCTCTATTAAAATCCTTCATTTGCTGACTCTGCTTATCAGTAGTTAGTGCCTTCAGTAGTTTGAATCTTTTATTTAGCTGGCAGTAGTGGCGCTCGCTGTATTGCAGTATCTTGAGTAACGAAGATCTTTGTGAGGTAAGTGATTTGTGAAAGGTATAGATTAATGTTAGTCAGGGACATTCTTTTGTAGGGATTTTTGAAAGTCAGACTGCGTTGCGCCAAAAATATTGTGTTTCAGTTTAAGCACAGTCGTGTATAATTGTTCAAAGAGGACGTTTCACATAGACCAGTCTTGTATAATTTTTCTAAGGGGACGTTTCATACACTACATCGAGAAAATTTGAGAAAAGCGTCCGTACAAGAAAATAACTGAGATGAAAAGTATACAGCATAGCATCTGGGTGACAGATGGTGTTCTGGACCTACTGCAGCCGCAGAAAAAGTTACATTACTTTTTCCCACTTAATTTACAAAGTTCTCCATTTCTTACTCTAATCGTCCAGTGAATTTAAAAAATCACTTCATTTAGTCTCTCTGTCCACTTAGTTTATAAATTTCTTCATTTTGTATTCTATTTGTCCACTTACCTATAACATTCTGCGCTACTGCCACATATCCACTGCCTGCGCTTTCACCTCCTCTATCGAACAAAGTGCCTCAGTCGTTAGTACACAGGACTCTCATTCGGGAGGACGTCAGTTCAGACCCGCCTCCGGCCGTCCTGATTTGGGTTTTACGTGATTTCCCTAAATCGCTGCAGGCAAATGCCTGGATGGTTCCATTGAAAAGGTTATGGCTGATTTCCTTCCTCGTCCTTTCACAACCTGTGCTTGTGCTTAGTCTCCACTGACCTCGCTGGAGACGGTACCTTAAACCGTTGTCTTCCTCCCGTCTTCTTCCCTGCATTTCCGGTGCTCTGCTTCTCAATTCCATATAGTGCTGTGCTCCAGGGGCACACTTCCAGGAACGCTTTAATTATTTCCACATCAATATCTGATTCCAATACAGAGAGATTTTGTAAAACTAGAGCCAGCTTTTGTTCTCCTCTGCCTACTTACTTCCTGCATCTTACTTCTTCCACATAACACAATCTGCTGTCACTTTTATGTTGTTCCCAGTTTTCGTGTCAAGACAGTTCTTGTTCTCCTCTCCAGTACTCATCACTGACACGTTGTATGCTTCGTTTAACGAATGAAGGACGCCGTCAGGACCACTATCTCTCGAATGACGGCGATCTGACTGGCAGTTAATCTGCAGATTTAAGTTTGGGAAAGGGAGGATGGGGCGCGACACTAAAAATGTTACACAAGTCTCAACATTACAAGTAGCGAATGCCGTACGCATCAACAGATACATTTTCGATGTTTTTCTCAACTATTTCCGCATGCTTCACATTCCTAGTGTGGTATGCATACTGTAAGACCTTCACTATACACACCATCAGATTATTTGACTTATTGCTCTAACGAAGTAGGCGAGTGTCAGCAATGTGTCTCGTGGTCTTATTGTGGCATGTTTATCTTCTGCCATTAGGTCAGACGATAGAAATGCCACTTGCACGCTTAGAATAGGAGATTGACGGTGACCAATTTTAAACACAACTTGATTAATTTTCACACACATTTATTAAAATAATAACAAGCATAAAAATTACTTAACTTGGTTCTGGATGCTATTTACAATTGACAATCTGAAGTTCCTTTGGTATTGGTACGTTAATCTTATTCTCACATATATCTCTGATATACATTTACCATATTCCTGTACATAGCCATGAATATAATCTTACTATGTGCAGACTGAAACTTGACTATCGGCTGGTACAGACTGGTGCAGACAAATGCAGACTGACTAATCGAAGGTCTGTACACTCGTTTACACGGACTGGTGGAAGCAGATTGTCTGGTGGCCACAGTTGAGCACTACTAGTGTTCAGTCGGCTATTATTTTACCGAACTTTTATTTCAGCGTCCCTGAGACCTGCAGAGTGAAATTCTCGTTCTCGAATTTGGTCCGTCTCTATGGCACCGCCATCTCGTACTGCAGAGACGGACGAGCGCTGCGCCTGCGCTGTTGTGCTTAGAGGGTTGCGCTCTAGTGGGAAAGTTGTGCACGCGCTGACTATGCAGAACTATGTACACAACACCTAGGAAGTGAAAGGTTTGAAAAATTTAATACATCTAAATGACGTAGATAATTAGAGGTGCAGCTTACATGGTTATCTCTTGGGTAGTAACCAGCTTTAATTGAACATCACTTTTGCAAATTTTCTGCGTATTCCTGCGTAAAATCCTGTATTTATACATTCGTTATCACAAACTCAAAATTTCTCTTAACGCCGAAGTGGGAACCAGAATTTGGAAAGTTTCGAGATTTTTTAGTAGTTGACATGTAAATCCTATTCACTAAAGCCAGCAGACTGCGAAAAAGAGGCGTTCTTGATTTCCACATACATTTGCATGACCTCGGCATACTTGGGAAGTAGGAACTGGCGGAAAAATGAGGCAGTTATCTTGATTGTCCGACTGAACTCGCATACTCTGTCGCTGAAAACTGGAAGACAAGTGTCAAGAATGTTTTTCGGATCCTCAAATCCATCACGCTCAGATATTGCCCCAGTGCATATTCGGTTTTTAGAACAAAATCCGCGCAAACCCATTGAAGGTGATAATTACTAATTTTAACATTCTTTGCGGACGGTTTATCCGATGTTTATATTTTACTACTTAGACTACTGAGCTACGTGTATTAGCTCGCCGGCCGGTGTGGCGGTGCGGTTCTAGGCGCTTCAGTCTGGAACCGCGTGACCCCTCCGGTCGCAGGTTCGAATCCTGCCTCGGGCATGGATGTGTGTGATGTCCTTACGTTAGTTCGGTTTAAGTAGTTCTAAGTTCTAGGAGACTGATGAACACAGATGTTTAGTCCCTTAGTGCTCAGAGCCATTTGAACTATTTTGTATTAGCGCCTCTACTGCACCAGCTGCTTGCAAAAGGTGGTATTTTACAGTTATTTTAGCACCAAAATAATTGAATGTACAATTGCTTTTATTGGTTGAGAATCTAATGCACTGAAATGTAAACCTATTAATTGTAGAAGTGGGAAAGGTGTAAACAACTTTCAACCTACATTTTATGTTATATAATCCACTGAATTATAACCTTATTTATCACTTTTTCTGGTGGCAAAGTTTCTGAAATAGTAAAATGGTGCATAGAAAATTTCTACTTGAGGATAATTAAATTATATATCCCACCAGCCAGCATCAGATTCCTATCAGACCGACGAGAAAGTTGACCGACGGCATTGTTTAGAGGCCAGCGACCGATTTCAAAAATTACGCAGTTTGCGTAATTACATTGCCCGGATACTGATAGAAAACACCGGTAGAAGAGGTCACAGGCACGCTGAAATAAAAGTTCGCTAAAATAATAGCCAAGGGAACACTAGTAGCGCTCGGCTGTGGCCACCAGACAATTCGTCGGCAATTCTTCTTCGCTGCAGCCTGAAAAAGTTCTAAAATGCAGCATAATAATTTGATATGTGGAATTAATGAAACAGAAAAGAAGATTCTTAATTTAAACACGGTTATTCTGATTACATTGGCGTAACTATTTAATCAAAAGTTATAGACACTTGAGTGACTTATGTTTTGTGAAACAGCGATCGAAAACAAACGAGAGAGAGAGAGCTAGAGCTCACAGCTGCTGCTTTTGTATAATCCAAAAACAAAACTACGGCGACTGCCTTCAACTTGTTTTACAGTTACAATACATAAACATTTCTCTGGATCGCTCTTTCCCGGACAGCAAAAAATGCATTCCTCACATTAAATCGGGTCCTTTCCTCCTTACTTTACAGATTTGTTTACACAGAGAAAGATCGTTCTTAATGTATTTTAGCCTTAAATAAGAGATTGTGGAATATTCTATTAATTATTCAAAAAAGCAACATTTCATTGTCTCCTTGAACATTTGTTTCTTATTTTGTCTCAAGAAATACAAAACAAGGATTCAACTGTGGTATTATACATTGTGTTACAGAGGAGTAAATAAATATATTCCAACATCATCATTAACAATACACACTGTCCAGTTGGTAGTTCTTTTAGAGAAAATGTTTGGTACGTACACGTTACTGTCTTTCTGTACCTGTTTTTTTTTAAGTTTATTCAAATACATTTGTTTTTAAGAAAATATCCACGAACTTTTAGTAAGTATACATAAATACAGCACTACAGAAAAAAGTTCTGTGTTATCTCCTCTTCTTTTTTTACTAATTTTTTAATAACAATCTTGACGCAATTGTCTGTAACCAAGAAACACTCGCAGCGAGTCCGGTTGACACATTGCACTTTCTCTATTAGGCGCGCTCTGTTGGGGAGGCGGGACCGTCTGCTCCTGTGGTGACCTCTGGAGACGATTCCGGGAGACCCGCTGGCCATCACAGCTGGAACGCCAGCAAACGGCACTGCCGGCTGGCCACGCCCCCGCTCCTGCTCGCTCGGCCACGCCCCCACTCTGCTCGATCCGTACACGTGACGACCTCCTGCGGCCGTTGATACATGAAAATCAAAGCAAGGCAGTAGTATCAGCTCTACAAAAGTTAGTTCAATATCGCAGAGCTGTCCTAGAGCAAAATTTGATTAGTACAATAGATTTCACTTTCATTATTGTCTTCTGTGTGTATTATTCTTGCGATCCAGGTCTATCTTTAGGAAACTTTATTTATTACTAGTTTGTAGTTGGCACCACTGTCTATAGATCACGGCATATTTTCAAAGCAAGTGAGTCGAGTTCTTGGCTGCTGATTTTACAAACAGTGCTCGTTTATGCATTTTAGTGTTCACCAAAGGCATTTCAAGAACGTCCCTGCAGTGTATAATTGTAAAGTTTGAGTGCGGCGACAATTAGCACGCTTTCACGCTGTGTTTGTTTATTGACGAGGCAGTTTTTTACTTGTCCATTACCTCGCCAATGCAATAATACCTTCTGCAAGTTCACTAAGTCACTTCTTTAGTGTGTTGAGACATGTGTCAACGTGAGTGTACACACGGAAGACGTGTCATGTGCACAGGACTTCTCACTGCATTGGCTGGCATACAGTTCACAGTGGTGAGTTTGGCATATGAACTGTTCACTTCATGTGACGCTTGTTCACTCGCTTGAGTGTCCTGTTGCGACCATTGTCCACTAGTTCACGTCGCAATCTCCATGTATGAAACCACTCGCAAATAAGTGAGGCCCTTTTTCTTATCCACACCAGTCTGTTCGTTCCCTGGATCGCATTTACTTCTCGTACAAGTTAAGTGACATAGTTTTTACATTTGTCTCACAAGTGGCGTACTTTACATGAATAGTATGTCGCCCGTGTGTGTTTTTTTTTATGTTAGCCATGTTCGTTGCAATGCGTTGCTCGTGCTCTGATGTTCACAAAATTCTTTACTTCTCCCTTTTTACTGAGTAGCATTACCTAGGTTATGGTCGTGTTACCAAGTACCCATGAAATAATCCTATTCTAGATAAGGATCGGCAGTGAGCAATGCACAAACAATATCAGAACACAGACCGCGATCACGAAATTAACACATGCCTCCGAAATCCCATGTGGCAAAAACCTAAACTCTTGATCTGCATAAACTCACATATCTCATGGTCTCACATCATTTAACTTATAAAGGATCATGCTGATAAAATTGTGGCACAACACCTTTGCATAGCAATTTTCTAATTCAAAACATAATTCATATCAATTCATTAGAAACAGGTAAGCAATAGGTAAGCATACACATAAATATTCACATACAAAATAAAATATCAGTCCAATAGCACCATTTACTAGCTCCCGCTTAACTTATATACTAGAGATGCTGCCGGCTGCAGTGGCCAAACGGTTCTAGGCGCTTCAGTCCGGAACCGCGCGACTGTTACGGTCGCAGGTTCGAATCCTGCCTCGGGCATGGTTGTGTGTGTGAAGTCCTTAGATTAGTTACGTTTAAGTAGTTCTAAGTTCTAGGGGACTGATGAACTTAGAAGTTAGGTCCCATAGTGCTCAGAGCCATTTGAACTAGAAATGCTATCTTTCATGATACTTACATACTAACATTTACAGTTTAGTTATTACATGGCCTGCCCAGCTTTCTTTCAATAAACGATCAGCTCAATTTAGTGTCTCCCCATATAGCACAAGTGTGACCAGAGAACGCACTCTGTTTGCATGCAGTTTAACTAAGTGTGCTTCACTTGGTAGTATTCAATGCATAAGTGTATCATATGTATTCCATAGAAATTAAACCTGAAAAAAAATATGTTTACTACAAGATAACAAGTTACACTGAATATTAATGTCTCTTGCTCTATATACATTTAGTTGCAGGTAACAGTTCATCTGTTTATGTTTGCACTTGGCTACTAGTTCTCATTTGGTCTTTTTTCATCACTTTCCAATCTCCTCTACTTTAAATTATTTATACACAAATATGTTCCATTATAAACTTGTCAAACTTCTAGATTTCATATGATGAAAATAAATGTTTCGCTGACAAAATATTCAGTCCTCATTTCCGAATTTCACAGGTTTAGTGCCATAGTGATACTTTCTCATTACATAGAGTCACTTTTGACAAGATAAATATACTATCATGACAGCATACAGAACTACTAGTTATACTCAGCAAATACTTAAAAGTAAAGGATCATTATTGCTTCTAATATCAAACAAATGTCAGCAGTTTTATTCCCTTCTAATGCTATCTACACATATATATATCATTGGTAATATTTATGTCCATTACGTTTGGTGCATTAGTACACGTTCTTCCTTGTGCAATAGACAATAGTGTGACAGGTGCAGCATAAAACTTCAAAGAGTTTATATATTCAGCATACAGAGTTTTAGATAAAATATAAAACTAAGAAGACGAAACTTTGGCATCTGTGCAAATATCCTTATTGAATATATTTCTTCAGATCCTTTTGATGATAAAATTTCTGGCCTGATTCTTATGGGAACCATTATTTTGTTAATAGCTCGTGCATCAAGAACAAGGCGCACCCCTACGCCAGCCTTGCCCACAGCTAATGATGAGCTGCTGTACGGCGGATGGGAAGGCTCTGTAACACGTCGCTGTACCATCTTCTGAAGCTCCTGTTTGACTGCCTCCCTTTTGCACCACGGGACGTAATAGGTTGCGTGGCAGTAAGTTTTATGCGGTAGGACTTCCATCCGGTAAACATAATTTTTAATCACGCCAGTCTTTAATGAAAATACTTTAACTGTGCTGTGCGTGTTGTTCCTCCATTTGTATCTGCCTTCTCAGATTATGGGACTGATGTTCCCGCGGTTAGTTCCCCTCCCTCAACCAACCAACCACATTTAATCATGAGTATGCCGTACTACGACATCCTGTTGAATATAAATACCGCACAGAGCAATCGCAGTACCTGTCCATACTAAAGGCTGTGGAAAACTAAACTATGCACTATGCAGATAAACGGACTATCGGCACGCGTGCTGCGCATCTCTACTATAGACCCTGACGAAAACGCACGAACTTGTCTAATAATACGCAGATATTCAAAAACTTAACTACCGAAGTTTTTTTTATTTTTTTTTTTATTTTTTTTGTCTTCAGTCTACTGACTGGTTTGATGCGGCCCGCCACGAATTCCTTTCCTGTACTAACCTCTTTATCTCAGAGTAGCACTTGCATCCTACTGTCCTTCCGACAATCATATCTTTTTCGATGTCTTCACATTTTTCCTGCAGCCATTTCGTCTTAGCTTCCCTGCACTTCCTATTTATTTCATTCCTCCGCGACTTATATTTCTGTATTCCTGATTTTCCCGGAACATGTTTGTACTTCCTCCTTTCATCCATCAATTGAAGTATTTCTTCTGTTACCCATGGTTTCTTCGCAGCTACCTTCTTTGTACCTATGTTTTCCTTCCCAACTTCTGTGATGGCTCTTTTTAGAGACGTCCATTCCTCTTCAACTGTGTTGCCTACTGCGCTATTCCTTATTGCTGTATCTATAGCGTTAGAGAACTTCAAACGTATCTCGCCATTCCTTAGAACTTCCGTGTCCCACTTCTTAGCGTATTGATTCTTCCTGACTAATGTCTTGAACTTCAGCCTACTCTTCATCACTACTATATTGTGATCTGAGTCTATATCTGCTCCTGGGTACGCCTTACAATCCAGTATCTGATTTCGGAATCTCTGTGTGACCATGATGTAATCTAATTGAAATCTTCCTGTATCTCCCGGCCTTTTCCAAGTATACCTCCTCCTCTTGTGATTCTTGAACAGGGTATTCGCTATTACTAGCTAAAACTTGTTACAGAACTCAATTAGTCTTTCTCCTCTTTCATTCCTTGCCCCAAGCCCATATTCTCCTTGAACCTTTTCTTCTACTCCATCCCCTACAACTGCATTCCAGTTGCCCATGACTATTAGATTTTCGTCCCCCTTTACATATTGCATTACCCTTTCAATATCCTCATACACTTTCTCTATCTGTTCATCTTCAGCTTGCGACGTCGGCATGTATACCTGAACTATTGTTGTCGGTGTTGGTCTGCTGCTGTTGATATTACCCGATACTCATCTGACCAGAAATCCTTGTCGCCCTTCCACTTCACTTCACTGACCCCTACTATATCTAGATTGAGCCTTTGCATTTCCCTTTTCAGATTTTCTAGTTTCCCTACCACGTTCAAGCTTCTGACATTCCACGCCCCGACTCGTAGAGCCTTATCCTTTCGTTGATTATTCAATCTTTTTCTCATGGTAACCTCCCCCTTGGCAGTCCCCTCCCGGAGATCCGAATGGGGGACTATTCCGGAATCTTTTACCAATGGAGAGATCATCATGACACTTCTTCAACTACAGACCACATGTCCTGTGGATACACGTTACGTGTCTTTAATGCAGTGGTTTCCATTGCCTTCTGCATCCTCATGTCGTTGTTCATTGCTGATTCTTCCGCCTTTAAGGGCAATTTCCCACCCCTAGGGCAAGAGAGTGCCCTGAAACTCTATCCGCTCCTCCGCCCTCTTTGACAAGGCCGTTGGCAGAATGAGGCTGACTTCTTATGCCGGAAGTCTTCGGCCGCCAATGCTGATTATTTATCAAAATTTAGACAGTGGCGGGGATCGAACCTGGGACCGAAGACGTTTTTGATTATGAATCAAAGACGCTACCCCTAGACCACGGGTACGGGTACCGAAGGACTCGGGTGAAACTAAAAATTTCGGTCCTGATTAGGAACTTTGAATGTGTCACAAAATCGGTTTAATTTACGATGCAAACGAAAACTAGAGAACAGTGGCTATTAGATATTAAATTTGCACGTAGAAACTCAAAAAACTAAACTATTAAAGCACACAGATGATACAATAAATTCGCTCCTGGTCAAGAACTCGTAAGTGTCACAAAAGCGGTTGCTTCCCTGTTGCTACGTCTGTCTCTGTGTCGGTTACTGCTACTATTTTTCTGAATTATCAATCTACCACAGCAATTAGTTGCAACTCTGAAAAATTTTCAAGAAAATCGACTTTGAAAATGTCTAAGGAATTTTACTGAACAGAAAATGTCATGATTTTTATGGCAGGTCCAGTGGCTCACTCATATGTGTCAGAGAATGGTAACTTGGCGATCAAAAGTAGTGAAAAATAGATTTCTTGTATGGGCGTCGTTCTAGATTCTAGATATACTTTCGAGGCTGGATGCTGTTCAAATGAAATCAGCGTTCTTTGATGTAGAGCCTTGTTGACGAACCGACATTAGAAGTACAAGAAGTCCAGCAACATCTAAACAGTTTACAGTCGTAATGTGAAGTTCTCCTTTTAAGGTCAGCTGGCTTTGTTCACTAATGTCACTTTGCATGTACGTAAACAGACGCATGACTCTGCAAAGTGGATTAGGTGTGAAGAGGCTGAAAATTTGCAGCTGCTTGCAAGCTGAGTATTTCATCCCTTTAACGCCTTATCATTGAACACTATCTTCGAATCTCCAATGTTAACTGCTGATGGCGTATCGGATTACTTTTTTGCAATGTAGATTCTGGATTACACATCAAATGACGCCTTCGTTTGTTGGGAAGAGTGTAGGTTATATTATACCTAAAGTGATATAAACTGTGTCAACTGCCTTTAACGGTCAATTTCTCTATCACTGAAACCATTTATCGAGAGCTGACTACCCATAAGCATTTTATCCTATACTTTTTTCATTTACATACACTGAAGTGCCGCAATGCATCCAAACAGAGATATGTAAAGAAGACTACGGCGCTGCGGTCCTCAACGCCTAAATAAGACAACAAGTGTCTGGCGCAGTTGCTAGACCTGTCGCTGCTGCCACAGTGTCTGGTTACCAAGGTTTAAGTGAGATTGGACTTGGTGTTATAGTCGGCGCACGAGCGATGGGACACAGCGTCTCCGAGGTAGCGGTGAATTTGGGATTTTCCCGTACGACCATTACACTAGTGTACTGTGGGTATCAGGAATTCGGTAAAAAATCAAATTTCCGACATCGCTGCTGCCTTAAAAAGACCCTGCAAGAACGGGACCAACGACTACGGAGGTGAATTGTTCAACGTGACACATGTGCAACCCTTCCACAAATTGCTGCAGATTTCAATGCTGAGTCATCAACAAGTGTCAGCGTGCGAACCATTCAAACGAAATATCGGTATGGGCTTTCGGAGCCGAAGGCCCACTAGTGTACCCTTTATGAATGTACAACACAAAGCTCTACGCCTCGCGCCGGTCAGGGTGGCCGAGCGGTTCTAGGCGCTACAGTCTGGAACCGCGCAACCGCTACGATCTCAGGTTCGGATCCTGTTTCGGGCATGGATGTGTGTGATGTTCTTAGGTTAGTTAGGTTAAAGTAGTTCTAAGTTCTAGGGGAGTGATGACCTCAGAAGTTAAGTCTCATAGCGCTCAGAGCGATTTTTTCTACGCCTCGCCTGGGCCGCTCATCAGAAGTCCAATGCCACTGTTGACTGGAAACACGCTGCCTGGTCGAGAAGTCTCGTTTCAAATTGTGTCGAGCGGATGGACGTGTACGGGTATGGAGACAACTTCATGAATCCATGGTCCCTGCATGTCAACAGACATGACGGTGGATGTTCTGTCGTGGGGTTGGGTGCGTGCAGTTGGAGTGGTATGGGACCCGTGATACGTCTAGATACGACTCTGACAGGTAACACGTACCTAAGCATCCTGTCTGATCACCAGCATCCATTCAGGTCCGTTCCTACGCCCTTGGGCCATTCCAGCAGGACAATGCGACACCCCACACGTCCAGAATTGCTACAGGCTGGCTGTAGGAACGGTGCCACTAGGAACACTCTTCTGAGCTTAAACACTTCCGTTGGCCACCAAACTCCCCGGACATGAACATTATTGACCGTATCCGGGAGGCCTTGCAACGTGCTGTTCAGAAGAGATCTCCATCCCCTCGTATTGTCACGGATTTATGGACAGATTCGTGGTGTCCTTCAGCATTAATTCAGACGTTAGTCGAGTCCTTGCCACGTCGTGTTGCGGCACTTTCCGTGCTTGCAGATTGAAAGTTCTCGCTTCACATCTTGTCATGTTTAGTTTTTTATGTAACTAGATTTAATCAAAGTTCCACAATAAGGCCTACAGTAGACAGCGCAATTCCATTCGACACGTGTATACATGAAGTTGCAGCCCCCATTATTGCTTCACCGCGGCGACCTCACGAGGCCACTTCCGCATCCCCCCCCCCCCCCCCCACAAAGTGCGGTACTGCCCCACAAAGTACGGTACTGCCCCAGTAAGTGCATGTTGCTGTTAAGTGGGATTTGTGAAAGTTATTCTTGGGAATGCAGCATGCACTGTGGTGAAAAAAGCTTCCAAAAGCATCACTTATGACAATCAGGTAGTCTCCCAATGCGAAGACAGTTTCAGAGTACGAATATGTTTGCATAACGTCCATGTACACAGTGTATATTACACCACGATACACAATAATTAATTAAACTAGAAAAATGTCTAAGCAGTAGAAGAGAGTGTGCTTAGCTATTTGCATGAAAACACGTACCAAATTCCTGCTTTATACAATCAGCAACCTGTAAGTAGTGCAGTTACATACTGTTGACTAATGTTTTGTGCAAAAGTTAAATAGTAACTCATAATTGTTATTTTCTTGTAGACGATTGTCTGGGATACCTACTGGTGAATATATCAACTGTGGCCACCTACATATGAGTATAGTGACTAGAAATATATTATTTTCGGAATCTCGTTCCAGCTGTTGAGTTTCTTGGATACCTACTGGTGAATATATCAACAGTGGCCACCTACATATGAGTATAGTGACTAGAAATACATTATTTTCGGAATCTCGTTCCAGTTGTTGAGTTTGAGAGCACACAATGTCGTAAAAGGAAAGTAGTGTAAATGAATTTTGAATGGCGCCAGTTATCTGAAAATTTAATACGAATATCAGCTATGGTTATTCGAAATATGCCAAAGCCTGGAGTAAAATTAGATCACAGATGTGACATACTGTATTGTGCAAAATTTTATAATAATAATAATAATAATAATAATGAAAGCTTACATACAAAATAGAACATTTAGAGGCTTGATCCAGAGAGCAATGGACCAAAGAAGCCAATGGTAGCCTTAAGTGGAGAGCATATAAGGAAATTTAAAAATTTAATGAAGAGTTAGAAAAAGGCTGTGTGATTTGAATTGTAACGATCAGAAGAGTCCATAACCAGTCAATATGACAGCTATGGTGCAATAATGTATTCTACTTTACATGTATGCACTATACAGGACAGTGGAATGGAATTAAGATCTTGTTTAGATTAGTTTATCTATCCTGCCATAATTATGAAAGGCTTGGAAATGAAAAAACTATGTAACATTCTTATTCTTTTATAATAAAATCCCCTATACAGAAATTTAATTGTGTGTTCAGCAAAATATTAGCATGGATGAAGCAACCTCTTTGCAAAGTGCTTCTTGTAGTCTATTTTTCATTGATACTATTAAAAAACCGAAGTTGAATCCTGACAACATATCCTCAATAATTACAGGTTCTTCAGACTGAGATAAAACCAACATCACAGTTGCGCTGTTAACCCATTCAGAAGGACTGAACTTTGAGCATGTATGCATAATCTCAAAAATAAAGCTCCAACGCAAATATCAAGTATTAGGAAGACATACTTTTAGATATTGAATGTGTAACAGTTAATAAATGTAATGTTACAGAGTTGTATTACAGACAAATGTAAAAATTTTCTCCAAGTCCTACCTAGCCAGCACAAGATCAGGCCAACATCTCGTGTCCCAATCAAAATGACGAACAAAGCAGACATTGTGGAAAATGAAACACACCCGTCGGGGATTGCCTTACCTCAGGTAGGTGACCAGCTTCAATTGTGAACTCAGAAAAAAGCGACCAGCAGTCATCACATCACTGAAACAGCTCAGCTTTATTTCGAAAGAGAAACTAAAAGCCCTTCACTTGCACCTATCGGCCTGCTGATATGTCAGCAAAGCAACAAGCTGAAGTCCTGAAAGTCACTATCGTAAAACTGAATGAGGTGAAGACAGCTCATCGCTAGCCGACATGAGGTTACTGTCTCAAACAAGTTGTAATAAATACTCAGGCTTCTGAGACTGTGTTTAGTCTTTGCTACTCCCGCCGGCCCCCCCCCCCCCCCCCCCCCCCATGAACCATGGACCTTGCCGTTGGTGGGGAGGCTTGCGTGCCTCAGCGATACAGATGGCCGTACCGTAGGTACAACCACAACGGAGGGGTATCTGTTGAGAGGCCAGACAAACGTGTGGTTCCTGAAGAGGGGCAGCAGCCTTTTCAGTAGTTGCAGGGGCAACAGTCTGGATGATTGACTGATGTGGCCTTGCAACATTAACCAAAACGGCGTTGCTGTGCTGGTACTGCGAACGGCTGAAAGCAAGGGGAAACTACAGCCGTAATTTTTCCCGAGGACATGCAGCTTTACTGTATGACTCAATGATGATGGCATCCTCTTGGGTAAAATATTCCGGAGGTAAAATAGTCCCCCATTCGGATCTCCAGGCGGGGACTACTCAGGAGGATGTCGTTATCAGGAGAAAGAAAACTGGCGTTCTACGGATCGGAGCGTGGAATGTCAGATCCCTTAATCGGGCAGGTAGGTTAGAAAATTTAAAAAGGGAAATGGATAGGTTAAAGTTAGATATAGTGGGAATTAGTGAAGTTCGGTGGCAGGAGGAACAAGACTTCTGGTCAGGTGATTACAGGGTTATAAACACAAAATCAAATAGGGGTAATGCAGGAGTAGGTTTAATAATGAATAGGAAAATAGGAATGCGGGTAAGCTACTACAAACAGCATAGTGAACGCATTATTGTGGCCAAGATAGATACGAAGCCCACACCTACTACAGTAGTACAAGTTTATATGCCAACTAGCTCTGCAGATGACGAAGAAATTGAAGAAATGTACGATGAAATAAAAGAAATTATTCAGATAGTGAAGGGAGACGAAAATTTAATAGTAATGGGTGACTGGAATTCGAGTGTAGGAAAAGGGAGAGAAGGAAACATAGTAGGTGAATATGGATTGGGTCTAAGAAATGAAAGAGGAAGCCGCCTAGTAGAATTTTGTACAGAGCACAACTTAGTCATAGGTAACACTTGGTTTAAGAATCATGAAAGAAGGTTGTATACGTGGAAGAACCCTGGAGATACTAAAAGGCATCAGATAGATTATATAATGGTAAGACAGAGATTTAGAAACCAGGTTTTAAATTGTAAGACATTTCCAGGGGCAGATGTGGACTCTGACCACAATCTATTGGTTATGACCTGTAGATTAAAATTGAAGAAACTGCAAAAATGTGGGAAATTAAGGAGATGGGACCTGGATAAACTGAAAGAACCAGAGGTTGTACAGAGTTTCAGGGAGAGCATAAGGGAACAATTGACAGGAATAGGGGAAAGTAATACAGTAGAAGAAGAATGGGTAGCTCTGAGGGATGAAGTAGTGAAGGCAGCAGAGGATAAAGTAGGTAAAAAGACGAGGGCTGCTAGAAATCCTTGGGTAACAGAAGAAATATTGAATTTAATTGATGAAAGGAGAAAATATAAAAATGCAGTAAATGAAGCAGGCAAAAAGGAATACAAACGTCTCAAAAATGAGATCGAGAGGAAGTGCAAAATGGCTAAACAGGGATGGCTAGAGGATAAATGTAAGGATGTAGAGGCTTATCTCACTAGGGGTAAGATAGATACTGCCTACAGGAAAATTAAAGAGACCTTTGGAGAGAAGAGAATCACGTGTATGAATATCAAGAGCTCAGATGGCAACCCAGTTCTAAGCAAAGAAGGGAAGGCAGAAAGGTGGAAGGAGTATATAGAAGGTTTATACAAGGGTGATGTACTTGAGGACAATATTATGGAAATGGAAGAGGATGTAGATGAAGACGAAATGGGTGATACGATATTGCGTGAAGAGTTTGACAGAGCACTGAAAGACCTGAGTCGGAACAAGGCCCCCGGAGTAGACAACATTCCATTAGAACTACTGACGGCCTTGGGAGAGCCAGTCATGACAAAACTCTACCAGCTGGTGAGCAAGATGTATGAGACAGGCCAAATACCCTCAGACTTCAAGAAGAATATAATTATTCCAATCCCAAAGAAAGCAGGTGCTGACAGATGTGAAAATTACCGAACTATCAGTTTAATAAGTCACAGCTGCAAAATACTAACGCGAATTCTTTACAGACGAATGGAAAAACTGGTAGATGCAGACCTCGGGGAGGATCAGTTTGGATTCCGTCGAAATGTTGGAACACGTGAGGCAATACTGACCTTACGACTTATCTTAGAAGAAAGATTAAGAAAAGGCAAACCTACGTTTCTAGCATTTGTAGACTTAGAGAAAGCTTTTGACAATGTTGACTGGAATACTCTTTTTCAAATTCTAAAGGTGGCAGGGGTAAAATACAGGGAGCGAAAGGCTATTTACAATTTGTACAGAAACCAGATGGCAGTCATAAGAGTCGAGGGGCATGAAAGGGAAGCAGTGGTTGGGAAAGGAGTGAGACAGGGTTGTAGCCTCTCCCCGATGTTATTCAATCTGTATATTGAGCAAGCAGTAAAGGAAACAAAAGAAAAATTTGGAGTAGGTATTAAAATTCATGGAGACGAAGTAAAAACTTTGAGGTTCGCCGATGACATTCTAATTCTGTCACAGACGGCAAAGGACTTGGAAGAGCAGTTGAACGGAATGGACAGTGTCTTGAAAGGAGGATATAAGATGAACATTAACAAAAGCAAAACGAGGATAATGGAATGTAGTCCAATTAAATCGGGTGATGCTGAGGGAATTAGATTAGGAAATGAGACACTTGAAGTAGTAAAGGAGTTTTGCTATTTGGGGAGCAAAATAACTGATGATGGTCGAAGTAGAGAGGATATAAAATGTAGACTGGCAATGGCAAGGAAAGCGTTTCTGAAGAAGAGAAATTTGTTAACATCGAATATAGATTTAAGTGTCAGGAAGTCATTTCTGAAAATATTTGTCTGGAGTGTAGCCATGTATGGAAGTGAAACATGGACGATAACTAGTTTGGACAAGAAGAGAATAGAAGCTTTCGAAATGTGGTGCTACAGAAGAATACTGAAGATAAGGTGGATAGATCACGTAACTAATGAGGAGGTATTGAATAGGATTGGGGAGAAGAGAAGTTTGTGGCACAACTTGACTAGAAGAAGGGATCGGTTGGTAGGACATGTTTTGAGGCATCAAGGGATCACAAATTTAGCATTGGAGGGCAGTGTGGAGGGCAAAAATCGTAGAGGGAGACCGAGAGATGAGTACACTAAGCAGATTCAGAAGGATGTAGGTTGCAGTAGGTACTGGGAGATGAAGAAGCTTGCACAGGATAGAGTAGCATGGAGAGCTGCATCAAACCAGTCTCAGGACTGAAGACCACAACAACAACAACTCCCGCCGGAATCAGTCGCTTGTGAGATCTGTATAGTGCATCGATGCCGGCGTAGGCGCCAACTCTAAGGACAACACATTACTGTAAACTGTAATGAATAAATTTCTCAAATGATTTAAATGGCTCTGAGCACTGTGGGACTTAGTTTTTAAGGTCATCAGTCCCCTAGAACTTACAACTACTTAAACCCAACGAACCTAAGGACATCACACACATCCATGCCCGAGGCAGGACACGAACCTGCTACTGTAGCGGTCGCGTGGTTCCAGACTGTAGCGCCTAGAACCGTTCGGCCACACAGGTGGGCAATAAATTTCTCATCAACTAATGTTGGGCCATCAGTAGCCAGAGCACCGAGTGGCCTGCTCCATCGCATTCAACGCTCCGCCAACAGTAGACAATAACAGACGACTCAAGTTGAGCCAAGAAATGGAAAAAACATGTCTGTACCACCACCAGACGAGGTAAAACCGAATTTGGCCTTTATTTTCGATGCCATACCTTTTCAGAAGTAGCAACAGATAAGATATTACCTTTGCTTTCATAGACATCACTGTCAATGTATTTTTTATTCCTCATGCATACTCACGAGTCCTAGAAAATTTCTTGTGTGGCAATATAAATACTATTATAACTTTCAAAGAGAATATCAAGCACCTTCACAGTACTCATGTAGCTATGAACAGATTTTTCAATGAATTACAAGAGTATTTGTGCAGACTGCTGGAATCTTAGTAAGTACAGATTTTTACAGTGCAGCATATTGAGTCGTTGGTTGTGACAGGTGTGACAACTCTCTTGGAGATAGCATCTCCGTTTGCTGGTTGCCTATCTGGAGCAGGCACTTGCACGGTACCAGGGGGTGGGGGCGAGGGGGTGTGAGAGAAGACGAGAGGGGGGAGAGAGAGGGGGGTGAGAGAGAGGGGGGACAGAGGGGGTTAGAGAGAGGGGGAGAGAGAGGGGGGAGAGGGGGGGGGAGAGGGGGGAGGGAGAGAGGGGGAGGGAGAGGGGAGAGGGGAGAGGGGAGACGGGCTCACGGTGCAATATTCTAGCATATAAGAGTTTAAAGCAAACATGAAATTCTGTCAACGGAATGTTGGAGATAGGTGCAGTTCGTTAGCAATGCAGATATTTGATCATAGAACATATGCATGGAGGATTATTTTTGAAGGACTACTAATTTGAAGTAAGCAGCTAAATGGGAATCAGGATTCCAGTACTGTTGATGGACACAGTACAGCAGCAAAAATGTATGTATATATACCTTCATCAAAGAGTAAAGACTTACAGGTGTTATAAAGTGAGGTGAGGTGAGAGTGATCCAACTGGCGTGAGAAGTGAAGACCGCTATCTGTGACATCCACTTCTGGAAACTATAAGTACATTTTTTCTACTTTAATCTGTCTAGAATATAGCATACGAAAGGCGAATATTGGCGAACTGTTCTATCTGCTCATAATTTGTGGGTTACTCTTAGGGAATTCTCCACTGTTGATGTAAGATATCCACAACAGTTCTTGTCACTATATGGCGTAACAGTGATTTATTGTGTTAATGCCGACTTACCCGTTGAAAGGCAGCTGTTCTCTTGGATTTGTCATTTGGAGCTATTGTAATGAGTTTGTAGTAGATCGCGATATTTATCTTCGCTATAGTTCTCGCATGTCAGCTGTAATCTATCTGTAATCCTCTGGGCCTGCTGTGTAAAAAAAGTCGTTCAAGGACAGAAATTTTTTGTTACCTCATAAGCTGCTATGAGTAATTTTTTTTATGTGGACTAAGGCCTTCATCAGGTTACGTTTTCTACATCTACATCTACATCTACATCTACATCCATACTCCGCAAGCCACCTGACGTTGTGTGGCGGAGGGTACCCTGAGTACCTCTATCGGTTCTCCCTTCTATTCCAGTCTCGTATTGTTCGTGGAAAGAAGGATTGTCGGTATGCTTCTGTGTGGGCTCTAATCTCTCTGATTTTATCCTCATGGTCTCTTCGCGAGATATACGTAGGAGGGAGCAATATACTGCTTGACTCCTCGGTGAAGGTATGTTCTCGAAACTTCAACAAAAGCCCGTTCCGAGCTACTGAGCGTCTCTCGTGCAGTCTTCCACTGGAGTTTATCTATCATCTCCGTAACGCTTTCGCGATTACTAAATGATCCTGTAACGAAGCGCGCTGCTCTCCGTTGGATCTTCTCTATCTCTTCTATCAACCCTATCTGGTACGGATCCCACACTGTTGAGCAGTATTCAAGCAGTGGGCGAACAAGCGTACTGTAACCTACTTCCTTTATTTTCGGATTGCATTTCCTTAGGATTCTTCCAATGAATCTCAGCCTGGCATCTGCTTTACCGACGATCAATTTTATATGATCATTCCATTTTAAATCACTCCTAATGCGTACTCCCAGATAATTTATGGAATTGACTGCTTCCAGTTGCTGACCTGCTATTTTGTAGCTAAATGATAAGGGATCTATCTTTCCATGTATTCACAACACATTACACTTGTCTATATTGAGATTCAATTGCCATTCCTTGCACCATGCGTCAATTCGCTGCAGATCCTCCTGCATTTCAGTACAATTTTTCATTGTTGCAACCTCTCGATACACCACAGCATCATCTGCAAAAAACCTCAGTGAACTTCCGATACCATCCATCAGGTCATTTATGTATATTGTGAATAGCAACGGTCCTATGACACTCCCCTGCGGCACACCTGAAATCACTCTTACTTCGGAAGACTTCTCTCCATTGAGAATGACCTGCTGCGTTCTGTTATCTAGGAACTCCTCAATCCAATCAAATCGTCACTTCCATGCAGTATCGCTGTGTCTGTTTCTGTCCCTGCATGGAACATATAATCAGTTTCGATTAACGCATACAAGTACTGTATGAACTCTTTTTTGTCACTGATGCAATTTTACGTCTTCGGTGAACCACTTTGCTTTCGGCCCATGGCAATCGTGTGCGGGATCCTGCCCATGTGATGCGTTCTCGTTTGAAGAATGTTCGCCATTAATACTTCAAGTGGGTGCACCTTTCTGGGTCGGTTGGACCCTTTTTGGGGGAACCATTTTCGGCGGAAGACACTGTGCGGGTCAGTTTAGGCGCCATGGTGAAGCTGAAGACACTGTGCGAGTCAGTTTAGGCGCCATGGTGAAGCTGAAGCGCGGCACAGTTGGCGACGTTGTGCTGGCACTTCAGCCGCCCGCGGGTTGCAGCCCACGTGGCTTCCTCGTTAGCCATCACTGCGGCTACTTCTGCTGGAGGACAGACAGCATGGAGAAGGAATTTACTACTGATTGAGGTTTATGATGATCAAACATTACCAAGTATAAGGAATCCGGTAAGAGAAATCCTATTTATATTCAGTGAGGACGTTAGCTGGCAATCTTTATTGGTAGCGGTCTGCGTGTAAGCTTCCGTTCGCTCGTTTCTGCACTGTGCAATAAGTTGCCAATTCGAACTTCCCTCGCATTTTACAATGATATATTCAAGTTGCTACTTTTCCTGAACGGTAGAATTAATTTTCTCTGCGGTTTATTATTTCGCATTTCTAGAGTTCGCTTTTTATGCCGAGAGAGAGAGAGAGAGAGAGAGAGAGAGAGAGAGAGAGAGAGAGAGAGAGAGAGAATAAATACTGGAAGGCAGTACACAATGGTTGTGTTATAGAAAGAGCAAAGGAGACAATGGTACTGTCAAAGGAAGAGGGACAGTAGCAGTGGGACATAGTTGACAGTGACACAGCAGTACTAGGAAAAGGGTGTAAAAAATAGTGACAGGGTGGGGGAGAGAAAGAGGAAGTAGGTGAGAGCCAGTGGAAGTGTATATGACAATAAAAACGAGGAAGAGAGAAATAGTGACAATATGAGGAGGCGGCGGCAGCATCAGCAGGAAGGAAGGAAGGAATGAGCAGTAAGAGAGCAAGAGGGAGACACAGACAGTGAGAGCAGACTGTAGTAGTGGGACAGAACGAAGGGCACAGTGGCTGTGACACGGGAGACAGGGACACAGAGACAAAAAGAGATAGCACCAATGTAATGAGTGACAACGGGCATATAGTGTCGACAGCAGCTGAGAGAGGTATAATCGACTGAGCTGATCCCCATTGGTACACAAAACAGTGTTGCAAAAACAACGAAAAAAGGGTGCCAAATTTAAACCAACACAAAATCTCCAAGAGTGCCGATCTTTTACAGAAGCTCGGGTTTTAACGCGGCCATCAGTGTGAGATGCTACTAATTGTTTCCACGACGAAACTTTATCTCGAAACCTGACAGGAAATACAAAGAGATTCTGTTCGTACGTAAAGAATGTTAGCAGCAAGACACAGTGAATGCCTTCTCTGTGCGAAAGCAATGGAAATAACATCAACTACAGGGCTGCCAGAGGAGAGTTACTAAACACAGCCTTCCCAAATGCCTTCACGAAAGAAGACGAAGTATATATTCCAGAATTCGAATCAAGAACAGCTGTCGACATGAGTAACGAAGAAGTGGATATCCTCGGAGTAATGAAGCAACTTAAATCAATAAAAGCATGTTTTCAGGTCCAGATTGTATACCAACTAGCTTCCTTAAAGGCTATGCTGATGCAATAGCTCCACACTCCATCACATATAACCGCTCGCTCGACGAAGGATCTGTACCCAAAGATTGGAAAGTTGCACAGGTCACGCCAACATTCAAGAAATGTAGTAGGAGTAATCCACTAAAATACAGGAAATATCAATAACGTCTATATGCAGCAGAATTTGTAATATATATTGTGTTCGAACGTTATGAATGACCTCCAAGAGGACGATCTATTGACACACAGTCAACACGGATTTAGAAAGCATCGTTCTTTTTCTTGTGAAACACAATCAGCTCTTTACTCACACGAAGTGCTGAGTGCAATTGACAAGCGATTTCAAACCGAGTCCGTATTTCTACATTTTAAAGACATTTGACTGTACCACAAAAGCGGCTTGCAGTGAAATTGCAGTTAAGTGACTGGATTCGTGATTTCCTGTCAAAGAGGTCACAGTTCGTAGTAATTGACGAAAAGTCATCGAGTGAAACAGAAGTGATTTCCGGCGTTCCCCAAGGTAGTGTTACGGGATCTACTGTTATTTACCTATATAAATGGTTTAGGACGCAATTTGAGCAGCCGTCGTAGGTTGTTTCCGGATGGCGCTGTAGTTTATCGTCTCGTAAAGTCATCAGGAGATCAAAAGGAACTGAGAAAAGATATCTTAATGGTGCAAAAATTGTCAGTTGACCCTCAATAATGTGAAATGTGAGCTCATCTACATGAGTGCTAAAAGGAATCCGTTAAACTTCCGTTACACGATAAATCAGTGTAATTTAAACCATACATTCAACTAAAGACTTAGGAATCATAATTATGAACAATTTAAATTAGCAAAAATACACACAAAATGTTGTGGGGAAGACAAACCATAGACTGCGTTTTATTGGTAGAACACTTAAAAATATAACAAATCTAAAGAGACTGCCTATACTACACTTGTCCGTCCTGTTTTGTTGGAGTACTGTTCCACAGTCTGGGATCCTTAACAGACAGGATTAACGGGGAACATCGATCAAGAACGTTCAAAGGAGGTTGGTTGGCTGGCTGGTTGGTTGGTTTAAAAGACGGGGGGGGGGGGGGGGGGGGGGGAGGGAGGAGCCAGACAGTAGGAGATCTTACTTTATTATATGTGCTTCCAAACGCCAACTTCATTTTTCCACTGCGGCCAAGCCACGGCCGGCAGTGTTAGCTGCCTGCAAATTCTTTCGTCCCACGGTCTAGCAACAGGAAGTCAGCACCGAGGTTTGCTCGGTCCTGACCAATCAGGGCGGAGGAAGCCGCGTGGTGCGTCGAACACACCCGGCCGCCCGTCGCCGGGCCCGCCCTCTCGTATTCTTGCTCACCAGCGAGTCGGATGCGCGCCCTGTAGCATTGAACATCTCCCGCTTCTGCCGGTGCTGCGGCACTGTGGACTTAGTTTTGGCAGACAAGCACTTTCGGTTGCATCGTCAACTATGTTTCGCCAAACTCTAAGCTCTGGCTCACCCTCACCTCCCTAGGCCTATGTAGCCCTTTCAACATACTTTAGCCAATAAATGGCCTTTCTCTAAAAATAATCCTAATCATTCCATAACGCCCACCGCCTGCCCATACGCCCATCCTGTACAATGAGAATAAAAAAGGAGAAGCCAGCCACTCGGCAACACATTAAAATCTCCACCTTAAAAGCAGTAGGGTGGGCGACACAGAGGGACAAAGGACATGCACTGAAACTTAGATCAAATGATAAAACCCACCCTCACGAATAAAACTAAAGCTGCTGTTGAGGCATTGTCGCCCAACACCGAAGGTAGGGTGCTGGGAAAGTTAAAACTCCGGCGCAGAGCGGCTAAAAGTGGGCAGTCCAGCAAGAGGAGGGCGACTGTCATTTGGGACCGAGGTGGGTCCTAACGACGGAGGAGGTGACCGTGCGTTAGCCACGTATGGCGAGTGTGGAGTCGACAAAGGACAAATGATTCCCTGCGAGAAGCCCACAGGAAACACTCCCGTACATTCGTCGTCTCCTTAGTGACACGCGGTTTGTTGTGCTTACTGTTATGCCACTCCGCCTCCCAAAGGCGAAAAACCTTGCGGAGTAATACTGAACGCAGGTCAGTTTCAGAGATGCCCATCTGCAGGAGGCGTTTCCGCGTAGCCTGTTCGGCCAGCCTGTCAGCAAGTTCGTTGTCTAGGATTCCGACGTGTCGTGGGGTCCACTCAAACACCACTGAGCGACGGGACCGTTCCAGGGCAGAGATGGACTCCCGGATGTTCGCTGCCAAGGGATGGCGAGGGTAGCACTGGTCGATAGCTTTTAAGCTGCTCAGGGAGAAGAAACGACTCACCAGAACAGCAACGGATGTACTGAAGTGTACGAGATATGGCCACGAGCTCTGCAGTGAACACACTGCAGTCAGTAGGCAAGGAATTATGTCCAATATGGCCTCTGTGGACACAGGCGTAACCAACATCACCATCAGCCACTGAGCCGTCGGTGTAAACCACTTCAGAGCCCCGGAACACAAGAATTGATAGGAAGTGACAGCAGAAAGCGACGGGGTTAACGGAGTCCTTAGGGCCATGCAAAAGGTCCAGACGAAGCTTCGGCCGAGGTGTGCGTGGATGGACCTCAAGTAGAGGTGGTAAAGGGAAGGACTCCAGTTCGGAGAGAAGGGACCGCACGCAAACCGCAGTCGTGAACCCTGACCTGGGCCGCCCTAGCGGGGGATGAACTGCAGCGAGTGGGAAAAGGAGACGGTAACTCGGATGCTCGTGAAACCTACGAATGTGTGCAACCTAACTGGCGAGCAGTTGAACACGTCCGATGCACAATGGAGGTCGTAGGTTGTGTTACAAAAATGAACAGACAGAAGTAATGACGCTTTCTGCAGGACCTGAGCGTCATTTTTTAGGACAATGCTCAAGCACGTATAGTGCGAGCTGTTACTGATTTGTTTGACTGACGGGGCTGCTGTTTGCTACACCACCTGCTGCACTCCCCTGACTTAGTCCTCGTGAGTTCAACTATTTCTAAACTGAAGGAAACACTTCACGGCATTCGCTTCTACGAATTAGTCGGACAATAGACCGCGCCGCTCGAACTGTCAATATAACTGGCACTGCTAAGAGTATCCTGCAACTTCCACATCGCTAGCAACGGCTTATACACAATGCAGGTGACTACTTTGAAGGTCAGTAAAACTTGGATACACATATCTATTTTGTACGAGCTGTGAATAAATTGTTGCCACTATTAAAGTACCAACACTCGTGTGTTAACGACATAGCAGAATCTCAGTAGCCATATTAGATTGTTTATAGATGATGCTGTCATTTACCGTCTTGTAAAGTCATCAGACGACCGAAACTAATTGCAAAATGATTTGGATAAGTTATCTGTATGGCGCGAAAAGTGGCAATTGATTCTGAATAAAGAAAAGTAAGAGTGAAGTTATTCACATGAGTACTAAAAGAAATCCGCTAAATTTCGATTACGCCTTAAGTCGCGCAAATCTGAAGGCTGTAAATTCAGCTAAATACTTACGAATTACAATTACAAATAACCTAAATTGGAACGATTACATAGATAATGTTGTGGGTAGAGCCAATCAAAGACTGATTCACTGGCGGAACACTTAGAAAGTGCAATTCTATTTTCGGTCTTCTAAAGAGACTGCTTACATCACACTTGTCCGCCCTATTCTGGACTATTGCTGCGCGGTGTGGGATCCGCATCAGATAGGACTGATGGATGACATCGGAAAAGTACAAAGGACAACTCGTTTTGTACTATCGCGTAATAGCGGAGATAGTGCCACACACATGATGCGTGAATTGAAGTGGTTATCACTAAAACAAAGGCGTTTTTCGTTGCGACGGGATCTTCTCATGAAATTTCAACCACCAGTTTTCTCCGATTGAGAAAACATTCTGTTGCCATTCACCTACATAGGGAGAAATGATCAAGAAAAAATAAGAGAAATCAGGACTCGCTCAGAAAAAATTAAGTGCTCGTTTTTCCCGCGCGCCGTTCGAGAGTGGAACGCTAGGGAGACTGCTATTCACAATAAAGTGGCTGGCAAAGGGTTCAATGAACCACCTTCAAGCTGAGTAATTACGTAGATGTAGATGGAGAGTCTCGTGAATATGGTGAGAACTATGGGAGGCACCAACTAAGCTACGAAGCGACAGGAAGTAATGTAGCGTCTGGAAATCACAGCTCGGGCAAAATACGCACATAAAATCTGCCGCTTGTGGAGGGACGGGTTGCCCGTTCACATATCTGTCCACCTACCTGAATACGTTTCAGGTTGTCTGCTCCGTCACTTTGCTATGGTATATACTGAGCGTTGGTGAATACGCGACTAAGTACCCACCACGCAAACGCCACGTAACTCCAATCCATGGGCATGGAAGTTAGTTAAACTATCCAGTGCTCGGGATTCTTGCATGACTCGTTTGAAAAAAAATGTCTAAAATTTCCTGCAGTTCGTTTATTCTCTTTAAAAGAAGGAAAATTACTACCAAGACCGTATTTAATATCACGTCATTAATTATTCAATGTTACTGACTGGCATGTAATAAGGTTACACCCAAAAGCAGCCAGAACATATTTAGTCCGACACGATATTTTAAACGTCCTAAATACTCACTGGCCCACGACTACTTGCGAGTTAACACACTCAGTCGTTCAGTAGTCTTCCTGTACGGGAGTGGCAGCCCTAATGTCTCAGTTTGTACGACACACTCCACGCAGAGTTTATGTACGACTTGAAATGTCCACATGTGAAATCTAAAATAAACCACTCACAAAGAACAAACTTTCAAAATAACACTGCAGTCAATTTTCATCAACTACACGAGAGCCCATCAAACGCGCATATTTCTTCATTTTGGTATAAATTTGAGAAGCGCGGTTTAACGCAGGTGTTTACCAGAAGCCAGCTCCAGAGCGACTATCTCTACTCACAGATCTGAGCCACAAAGCCCTACTCAAACGCGCAGGAAATGCTGGATTGCTGTGGGCTAGTATGTTAAGCAGCCAATCAGATCATCTCGCTGTATTTCTAAGGACAACCAATCAGATTACCACACGTAATTTAGATTAGAAATCTCGTAATTCCGAAACTAGATAAAATTTAATGGAAACAAAATACGATTCCTTTCTACAAAATAAATTACTAATGAATTCAATATTGAACGCCCCTTCTGGCTGCTTTTTACCAAATCAGTCTCACTCGGACAAACGTCAGAAATTCCCTTATTACACAATAACACTCTCACGCTTACATTTACATAATTTTAATAAAATCCGACATTCTAACTCTACGAATGTCCTCCATTCAGTCTCTCTCCGAAACATAACCAAAACACAATAAAATAATTTTCGAATGTACTGTTATTACGTCTGGAAACTAAAGAAAATTCCAGAAATTTAGAAGAGATATACACCTATCTTCGTGGTTGTGCTTTTAATTTATTGTTGAATAAATTACAGTACCTAACTCCGTTTCAGAGTGTCAGTACGGTTGTGTGTTTCAGGTAAAATTTTATATCTCCGAAAGTAGTGCCGTTGTTGATTTGAAATTTTAACAGTATGATTGTAGTACCCAGAGATAGATCAATACTTAACAGCAATTCTTCAGATTGACAGAGAGTGTGTGACGCACTGCACGTAGTGTTAATCAACTACACAACTCGCTGTGCACAGCAGGCAGCGTGAGAAGCTCTTCTGCCCTCCTCCCAGCTCCACGGCGAGCTACGCTTTCAGTGCAAGGTGACAGCTCGTAATAATTTGCAACGCTACACGCTGTCTCGTCATTTTCTTTTTGTTTGTTAGTAACGGCGGGCGAGACCTCTCCTCGCCACATAAAACAATGCCTAGCTGCGTTCAGAATCTGTTCAGTACAGCTCAATAGAGTACTAAAATGCGCGTCATTTATGTTGGCGGCCGAGTTTAGGTTCGTTCTGCGCATCTGACGTCACAAAACACAGTCAGCCAATGAACAGAGAACGACGTTGCCAGATCTCCACTGCAGAGCACAGCACGGACGACTGTCTTCAGTTTTAGAAACGTTCAGTCATAAATAAAGTAATAGAACAAAAGCAATGTCTTTATAGCAGACTTTCTTTTGTAGAAAGTTTGGAAAAAGCTTTCTTTGTACCAGTTCCTTTTATTCTATTAATCAATTAAACCAAAAAAGCAATAAGACTCCTAATTCAGGCGATAGCAAGGAAAGGTGTTTGTATCAATCTCATGAACCGCTTTTTCGGAATAAAGAACAGCGGTAATTGTTTATTTCCTGTTGTACTTCGACGAAACGTGAGTAATTCATAGTCATACGAACAGTGTTGTGTGACGTGTTGTTAGAGTCCTCATGGAGTTACATCGTAGAACGAGCTGCATTGGCGTAACGGTGCCGGCCGGTGTGGCCGAGCGGTTCTAGGCGCTTCAGTCTGGAACCGCGCGACCGCTAAGCTTGCAGGTTCGAATCCTGCCTCGGGCATGGATGTGTGTGATGCCCTTAAGTTAGTCAGGTTTAAGTAGTTATAAGTTCTAGGGGACTGATGACCTCAAATGTTAAGTCTCATAGTGCTCAGAGCCATTTCGCCAGCACGATTAACTCAGCGTGTTCGGTCTGAGGGTTAGCTGCCCTCTGTAATAAAAAAAAAAAAGAGTTAATTGATCAACGACGAACTGAAACGGGCGTCTTGCGACGTCCGCCACGAGCAGAAGCAACGAACAAACACGAAAAAAAAGAGATTAAAAAAACGCTCGCAAATATTTTTTAAAAAAACGGTTAAGGCGTTGGATTAGTAAGTGAAAGGTGAAGAGTTCAAACCTTGTGCCGTGTTTCATATTTTCATTATTTAAAAACAATATCGAAGTGTCTTCACGAATTTTATTCGTTTCAATGCAATTTTTTTGAAATTTCTAGTGCATTGTCTCTACATTAAGCCTTTCGCTGCTACAGAGACGTGCTCCCTGCATTCCGCGCTGTGCGCGATTTTGTCATCACTGCACTGCTCGCCTGTGCTGACACGTGGTGTTCCGATTGCTTTGACACACTTAACATTCGATTTCACAAAAACTACTTGGCCCAAAAATTTGATTTTTACACGTCTTCTTGACTGATACCTTCTCCCCATAAATGACTTAATTTTGTTTCGATGTTCAACGCAGTTATTATGCAGCATTAAATATAGTAAACCATTGCACGAAAGTTTGAAGAGTTTGCAGAGGTAAAAGTCCATAGAGTATACTTCCCGTATGGTCGATTTTAGTTGCCACAACGTTGCGAATAAAATGTGGACAAGATACCTAAATTTGATATAAAATTTACTGTATAACAATATCTCATTTAATTTAAGTATCATATAGGTGTCGTATGTAATATTGTGAAATATTCCGTCTTTCGCGACTGTATTAAAAGTTTTATTTACACCGGCCGCGTTTGGCTTTATTTTAAAGCCCCTCAATCAATGAGAGGTATGGCACATACACAATGGTACTCATGTTCTCTTTCTTGTTTTTGTTCCACAGTCGCAATTTTACCAATGGTATTGAAATATATTCCTCTTCTGCAACTGTAATAAGCGACTTATTTAGACCAGACGCATTTCTCTCTTTTGAAGCATCTTCAGTGGACATTATTTTGTCTCCTCCATTGCAAAGTCAACTTTTGCAGTTTTGTGCTGCGGTAACACAATATTCAACGTTTGTGTCGGGTGATCAGTGTTTTAGCAAATAAATGCTGTTTGTATGTGCCACACACAAAAATTATATTTGACATACCTCAGAGCACTTCACTGATAGACGGTATATTCAAGTGCTAATGTTTTTGAAAGTCCACAGTTTTGTTTAATGTATTTTGTCTACTTCCTTTTGATTGATTGAAGTGCTTTAAAATAAACCCAAACGTGCCCGGTGTAAATAAAACTTTTGTTACAGTCGCGAAAGACGGAATATTTCTCAATATTAAATACGACACCTCTGTGGTACTTAAATCAAATGAGATATTGTTATACAGTAAATTTTATATCAAATTTAGGTATCTTGTCCACATTTCATTCGCAACATTGTGGCAACTAAAATCGACCATACGGGAAGTATACTCTATGGACTTTTACCTCTGCAAACTCTTCAAACTTTCGTGCAATGGTTTACTATATTTAATGCTGCATAATAACTGCGTTGAACATCGAAACAAAATTAAGTCATTTATGGGGGGAAGGTATCAGTCAAGAAAATGTGTAAAAATCAAATTTTTGGGCCAGATAGTTTTTGTGGAATTGAATCATAAGTGTGTCAAAGCAGTCGGAACACCACGTGTCAGCACAGGCGAGCAGTGCAGTGATGACAAAATCGCGCACAGCGCGGAATGCGGGGAGCACGTCTCTGTAGCAGCGAAAGGGTTGATGCGGCCGTGGTGGCTCTACTTCATGAGCTGAGCGCTCCCCCCTAAACGTAAGTTTGCGAACCATACTATACTATGGCGCTGCTTCTCTTGGCGCGTACAACTGGCAACGCAGCAATCTCCCGCGTCTGGGCGGGCATGCGCGAGACGCCAAGATAAAAGAATTGTGCTACAGATTAATATTCCGCTGTACACAAGCCTAGTTTTTACGTTTAAAACAGGTAACTTTTATCCGCTTTTGAAATAACTTTTGAGTAGTGTTCTAAAGGAATTTATATTCAATCAAGGCAGTCAGATATAACATGGACTTCTAACCAAACCACGAAGATGAGAGGAGTGTCAGTTATATCGTGGAGGACACAAATACAATTGGTTCAATTGGCTCTGAGCACTATGGGACTCAACTGTTGTGGTCATCAGTCCCCTAGAACTTAGAACTACTTAAACCTAACTAACCTAAGGACATCACACATCCATGTCCAAGGCAGGATTCGAACCTAGCAGTCGCACGGTTCCGGACTGCGCGCCTAGAACCGCGAGACCACCGCGGCCGGCGACACAAATACATTTCCCTGTTTTATCGCTGGCGATATTTCCCGTAGTTTTCACGGCTGCTTACAACCTGCAACATAGCAGTATTTTAGACTCCGAAAAATCTAGTTTTAGCTCACCTCATGGCTGTCCCTCTGAAATCGAGATACATTTCTGCGAAGACTTGGTCGCCAGCTTTGAAGGAGCAATTGAATTTAAATGTTTCTGAAGGAAATTTCAATTTGTTTTGAACTGAATAATGTTCAAGTCCAAAGGACCTATAAAGAAGACGGGTCAATGCTTCTAAATAAGTTAGGCAGCAATGTGTATCACTTTAAAAGCAAGAGTCTCAGACCTTTAGAGGTTACTGATTCTACTTTTCGAGGGAAATCACCCATCCAGAAAGCAATAAAGTGCAGTGTGACCGTTGTTTGCAATTAAAATAACGTCAGCTCTGATGGAAAAATTATTTTTTACTAAATGTTTAGGATATGCGACTGATAACAATTGCCGTAACAGGCAGATTAAGGAAAAGCAAAACTACGTTTCTAGCATTTGCAGACTTAGAGAAAGCTTTTGAGAATGCTGACTGGAATAATCTAAAATTCTGACAGTAGCAGAGGTTAAATACGATGAGCGAAAGGCTATTTACAATTTGTACAGAAACCAGATGGCAGTTATAAAATTCGAGGGACACCAAAGGGAAGCAGTGGTTGGGAAGGGAGTGAGACAGGGTTGTAGTCAGTCCCCGATGTAATTCAATCTGTATATTGAGCAAGCAGTAAAGGAAACAAAAGAAAAATTTGGAGTAGGTATTAAAATTCATGGAGAAGAAATAAAAACTTCGAGGTTCGCCGATGACATTGTAATTCTGTCAGACAGCAAAGGACTTTGAAGAGCAGTTGAACGGAATGGACAGTGTCTTGAAAGGAGGATATAAGATGAACATCAACAAAAGCAAAACGAGGATAATGGAGTGTAGTCGAATTAAGTCGGGTGATGCTGAGGTAATTACATTAGGAAATAAGATACCTAAAGTAGTAAAGGAGTTTTGCTACTTGGGGAGCAAAATAACTGATGATGGTCGAAGTAGAGAGGATATAAAATTTAGACTGTCAATTGCAAGGAAAGCGTTTTTGCAGAGAAATTTGTTAACATTGAGCATAGATTTAAGTGTCAGGAAGTCTTTTCTGAAAGTATTTGTATGGAGTGTAACAATATATGGAAATGAAACATGGACTACAAATAGTTTAGACAAGAAGAGAATAGAAGCTTTCGAAATGTGGTACTATAGAAGAACGCTGAAGACTAGATTAGATCAAGTAACTAATCATGGAGGTACTGAATACAAGTGGGACACGAGGAATTTGTGGCTCAAGTTGGCTAGAAGAAGTGATCGGTTGGTAGGACGCACTGAGGCATCAAGGGATCACCAATTTAGTAGTGGGGTGGAGAAGTTGGAGGTAAAAATCAGATGGGGAAACCAAGAGATGAATACGGTAAGCAGATTCAGAAGGGCATAGGTTGCAGTTGTTACTCGAAGATGAAGAGGTTTTCACAGGATAGAGTAGCATAGAGAGCTGCATCAAACCAGTCTCAGGACTGAAGACAACACTGAAGTGAAGGACCGCAATACACCAACTGGTGCTAATTCTGCGTTTGAGAATTGTAAATTTGTGTACTAATATATCAAAGAAACAATGTTATAAAGCAAAATTAATAACGAAAAAACTAACCGGAGAAATACGTGAAGTTGTTAAAGCTGCTTGGATTTAGGTTTCAGCTTTTTACGTTCATGATATATTTTGTAAACAGAAGGACGTTCTAGCTATATGAAATTATATTATATATTACGGGGTTCTTAACTGAAATTATTGTGACAGAGTTCAAAAACTATTTCTTCGTTAATTACTCCCGTATCGCAAATCGAGTCACGAAAATATCGATGATTCCATGACACTAAAATGGAAGCAATACATAAAACTCGGCAGCAAAATTCAACCAACAACCGAAAATTAACTTCACAGGTCAAAAGCTGAAGCCAAAGAATGGCTCTGAGCACTATGGGACTTAACTTTGAAGGTCATCAGTCCCCTAGAACTTAGAACTACTTAAACCTAACTAACCTAAGGGTATCACACACAGCCATGCCCGAGGCAGGATTCGAACCTGCGACCGTAGCGGTCGTGCGGTTCCAGACTGTAGCGCCTAGAACCGCTCGGCCACACCGGCCGGCGAAGCCAAAGTATGTGAATAGCAAACAAAAGTTGTTAAACTTAATCGTAGGGTACCCTAATTTTCACGTTTGCAGCGTCTTACCTGCTCTTCTTCATAAAAAGTAATAAACTGAGGACATTGGTATGTCTCGAACGAGTACTTCATAAAATATTGTGCATAAATATCGTAAATGAACTACAAATTCAAAGGGCATGTACTCCATACTGTGATATTCTCTATTTTTGGCTTCATTAAAACAGCAAATACTTAATACTTTCAGCCAGAAGGCAAATACTTGTTTACACAGAATGATTACTGTACAATAAGGCGTCGCATAGCGAAGGTGGAATTTCCTAAACAATGCAATTCGTCGTCTTTGGGCGGCAACATAAACAGAAAAATACGGACAGATATGCGAGCCTTCACTGTCTTGTTCGCTGGAGAACAAATGAAGCCTTGAGGGCTAAACATTTCTACTGTTTTCTTACGTAAGACGGACGCAAATTTGTGGCGGTCTGATCTAATTTTTTACTAAATAAATAAAAACTTGTTCCGTCTGAGTAGAGTGTGAAAAGAAGAACTGTTATAACTTATCGTGACGACGCACGAGCGACTCAAGAGGACAATGGCTATCTGTATAAGAGAGCGCTCGATGGACATGAAACGGACATAAAAATCTACCGTCATTGTAGTAAAAAAATGGTTCAAATGGCTCTGAGCACTATGGGACTTAACATCTATGGTCATCAGTCCCCTAGAACTTACAGCTACTTAAACCTAACCAACCTAAGGACATTACACAACACCAAGCAATCACGTGGCAGAGAAAATCCCTGACCCCGCCGGGAATCGAACCCGGGAACCCGAGCGTGGGAAACGAGAACGCTACCGCACGACCACGAGATGCGGGCGTCATTGTAGTACTAAGCTTAAGGTGCGATTATGTTTTAGTTATAATAAATATTTGTTCTGGAAATATTGGATCATTTAGCAGTGCTCAGTATTATTTTCATTTTAAGTATGCATTTTACTAAGATTACAGGCACCAAGATCAGCAGTACAATGTGCGTGTTACAATGACAAAAAACTGTTTTATCGTCTTCTTGCATCAGCTTTAATATTGAATTTCCCTTTTGTGTCATGTTACAGTTGTTGTTGCGCCCTTAAGAACTTTCTGGTCCCTTAGGAAATTGTTTTGTCATAAGAATAACTTCACGACCGGGTAATGTCGTATCTACGATCATGAAGTAATTAGAAAGACGATAATGCAATTTCTGAATCAACAGCACGTTAGCTGTGACTGCTTCAAGCCAGGCGAAACTGCAAGTAAGGACTGTTCACATTTCATAATGCAATACTTTATGACAGTGGTCAATCCACGATTCTTACGCCAGTTGTGATTGATAAAACAGTAAGCGAAATCTCAAATTCCAGCTTTTCCATTGAATAACATCACTTTTATTTTGTTACATCATAATACGTCTTAGAAAATTGTATATGACGGAAAATGTGTAGAAAACCAACGTTCGGACAACATAAGCAAGCATTCCTGCCACTCTATACAGCATAAACAGACTATTGTAATAGCATGATTGATAAGTTTTTTAAATGTGCCCCTAAACTCGAAAATCAGTGTGAATTAAACATCCTCAAAATAATGGTAGTGGCAAATGGGCTTTGTAGTCCGTGCAGTCCGTGAATTAACGGTAATGCGAAAAGAAAATGCAACGGCGTCCGAGAAACGAAACAGCACACACCGAGGACGGTAAGTGTAAAAGGTTTACAATTCGGAGACGTATCACAAAAGTATTAAGATGTTAAGGCAGAGAGCAAGGCATTTTATGTACAAGGTTTCATTGAAAGCAGACGACGTAAGGGGAACGTCAGTAGAGCGGGAGCACAGGTACATAAAACGTGTATCAGAGTACACAAAAAGTTGCACAAAGCAGAGACAGGGCGCAATTAGCATCTTGTCCAAAAACGTGGGGGCAAATAGTAAAACTGCGTCCGGAACACACACAAACCGTGCGATGCTTAGACGTAGGACGGCAAGCGCAAGTAACCGTTACACCGGAGACTCATTTGCTTAACATCAGATTACTAAACCCTCGCAAAATTTACGATTGCAGTAGCCTATAAAACAAGACATATTTTACTTTATTTCGCACGTAATAAACGACTGGACATCTAATAATGATACTTAACTGATTCATAACCTGTAAATTACTACTTCCTTTGAATAAAATGTGGTTTAGTAGCAAAGTAACACTTTCCTGCCTTTGGACTTCTGTGGTTAATCTAATGGAGGAACTTTAAATTTTCACGCGTTACTTGAATGAGTGAGGTTATGTGCTGATGCACAGCTTTTTAACTTTTACTGAGTGAGCTCACACCCACGTAGCGCCCCGCAGCTGTCGCCGGCCACCAGAGCACTGTGTGCCCCAGACGCGGAAAGCGACGCCCTTTGCTGGAGTACTCGCTAAAGAAGTATCTGGTCCAATACTCAAAGCTCGTACTTTGTCCAGTGAACCACAGTGGGAGCTGTATCGGATGCCTTCCTCAAGTCAGGTCCTGGCACTGAGTGCCTTCGCCTGAAGTTTGGCGCTATCTTCCTCTAGTAATGAGTAGATGTATCCTGTTGGGCAGGATTCGTCGTACACACATTGACCTGTGACAGGTAGTTTAAAACAGTTTACAACGAACGCTCAAAATGTTTAGCAGGGTTTGGCACTGCTCGCATCAGAAGAGGTGCGCAGTGTACTCCCTCCCTCTCACGTGCACAGCAGTGGGTCTTCAAGTCTGCCCAGCTTTCATCTCCACCTGGACGATCACCGACTCCTACCACCTACAGGCTCACTTCCTACGCAGGGATCGAAGACAAAAATGAGCACTATCCGATCTCTCAGTTCCGCCAGCGGAAGAAGAATCAGACATGTGGGGGACAAAGTTTCATCATCACGGAGAATGGTCGACAGCCACACCCCAAGTCGTCAGTGAAGTGCTGGAGTACAGTACGTGGAAATCTGCCAACAGCCACCACCTTAGATGGTGAAATCAAAACATTATTTCAATGGACTTTGTGGCTCCATAAGATAACTCACATCTGGGTTGTTCCCACTTTCGTACACAGTACAACTAAATTTTATCCGAGGTGACTGGTACAGCTTTCAACCATGCTTCTGAGAAACACAATAATCATAATGATAAGATGAAAAATGCAATAAAGCTAAATACACGTCTAGTAACAACCTGATTCCTGAAATTCCAGCAGGTAACTGCGGACAAATCGTGATAGTTTCTCAGCAGAAGAAATGAGGCGAAATCATTGAGGAGCCTAGCCTGGAAAATGTTTACGAAACTGGTTGCCACAGAAAGGGAAAAAAATTCAGTCTTGCAAAAGATGTTTAAAATAATCTGAAAATTCACAAAATCGAAACTATACAACTGTGTCATCAAACGAGTGTATCGGGATGGAACATACATTTTGAACAGAAATAAAAACAGTGGAGAAATTTAAAACCTAGAACTAAAAGTAATCAGAAAAGTGTTAGGTCCGGATTATAATGAACGAACGTAGAGACCAAGGACAAATAAAAAGAACTGAAAACCATGCCAACACTCATAGTAAAAAAACGCAGGCTGTAATTAGAAGGACAGATTTTGAGGTAACAAAATAAAAGTGATGTTATTCAATGGAAAAGCTGGAATTTGAGATTTCGCTTCCTGTTTTATCAATCACAATTGGCGTAAGAATCATGGATTGACCATTCTCATAAAGTATTGCATTATGAAATGTGAACAGTCTTTACTTGCAGTCACAGCTAGCGTGCTATTGATTGAGAAATTGCATTATCCTCTTTCTAATTACTACGTGATCGTAGATACGATCATACCAGGTCGTGAATTTATTCTTATGACAAAACAATTTCCTAACGGACCAGAAAGTTCTTAGGGCGCAAAAACAAATGTAACGTCACACAAAAGGGAAATTCAATATTAAAGCTGATGCAAGAAGACGATAAAACAGTTTTCTTTTTTGTCAATGTAACACGCACATTGGACTGCTGATCTTGGTGTCTGTAATCTTAGTAAAATGCATAATTAAAATGAAAATAATACTGAGGAGATGACAGGAATGAGCACTGCTAAATGATCCAGTATTTCCAGAACAAATATTTGTTATAACTAAAACATATATCGTACCTTAAGCTTATTACTACAATAACAGTTCTTCTTACAGTTCACTCAAACTTAGACGGAACACGTTTTTATTTATTTAGTAAAAAATTATATCAGACAGCCACAAATTTGCGTCCGTCTTACTTAAGAAAAACAGTACAAGTCTTTAGCGCTCAAGGCTTCATTTGTTCTCCAGCGAACAGAACAGTGAAGGCTCGCTTATCTATCCGTATTCTTCTGTTTATGTTGCCGCCCAAAGACGACGAATTACATTATTTAGGAAATTCCACCTTCGCTATGCGACGCCTTATTGTACAGTAATCATTCTTTCTAAACAAGTATTTGCCTTCTGGCTGAAAGTATTAAGTATTTGCTGTTTTAATGAAGCCAGAAATAGCGAATATCACAATATCAAACCGAATAATCAGCCGTGGTGTGGACTTGTACAAAAGTTACTGTGTGGCTGAAACTGGAACAATAGAAGCGATCTGAACACTTAGAGAAGCACTGAATATAGAAGGACTAATACCAACTCGCTGTATCACAGATAAATTTACAGCCACAGAATATGCGACTGGAGTTCTTTGCCCGCAGAAAAACTCGAGAGAGCAACATACAGGATTCAACGGCGGAAAACAGCCGTTGTAGTAAATGGACACAAATGGAAGCTGTCGCAAAAATCTGAAAATACCCATTCTTGTGCATGACGTGGTTCAGTAGAGCGTAAACACGAAAAACATTTCTAAATACATCACATGTATTACGACAAAGGCACCGAACTGGGTAGCACAAAGACAAATTTTACAGAGGGTAGTATAAACAGTTTAAATTATTTCTCTCGTCCCATTCCAATTGAGAGGGTGCGCTGAATAAAGGCAGTATAGTGACCTGAATATACCTGTGATATACATTATGACCAAAAGTATCCGGACAAGCCCAGAAACATATGTTTTTGATATTAGGTGCACTGTGCTGACACCTAGTGCCAGATACTCCTCAGTAGTCTAATATTAGACATCGCGAGAGAGCAGAACGGGGCGCTCCGCAGAACTCACGGACTTCCAACGTGGTCAGGTGATGGGATGTCATACGTCTGTGCGAGAGACTTCCACACTCCTGATCATCCCTAGGTCCACTGTTTCCGATGTGATAGTGAAGTGAAAACTTGAAGGGACACGTACACCACAAAAGCGTACAGGCCGACCTCGTCTGTAGGGTGGCAGAGACCGCCGACAGTTGAAGAGGATCGTAATGTGTAATAGGTAGACATCTAGCCAGATCAACACACACAAATCACAAACTGCATCATGATCTACTGCAAGTACTATGACAGTTAGGCGGGAAGTGAGAAAACTGATTTCATGGTCGAGCGTCTGCTCGTAAGCCACACATCGCGCCGGTAAATGCCAAACGTCGCCTCGCTTGGTTTAAGGAGCATTAACAATGGACGACTGAACGCTGGAAAAACGGTTCTATGGAGTATTAATCATGGTACATAATGTGGCGATCCGATGGCTGGGTCCACTGGGTGTGGCGAATGCCCGGTGAACGTCATCTGCCAGCGTGTGTAGTGCCCACAAAATTCAGAGGCGGTGGTGTTATGGTGTGGTCGTGTCCTTCATGGAGTGGGTTTGTGCCCCTTACTATTTTGCGTGGCAATATCACAGCAAAGGCCTACACTGTAGTTTTAAACGCCCTCTTGCTTCCAACTGTTGAAGAGCAATTCGAGGAAGGCGATTGCATTTTTCAACACCTGTTCATAATGCACGGTCTGTGGCGGAGTGGTTACACGACAGTAACATCCCTGTAATGGACTGGCCTGCACAGAGTCCTGACCTGAATCCCTGAATCTTATAGAGCAGCTTTGGGATGTTTTCAAACGTGTCAGGCCTCACCGACCGACATCGATACCTCTCCTGAGTGCAGCTTCCAGCACCTGATTGAACGTTTGCCTCCGGGAGTGGAAGCCATCATCAAGGCTAATGGTGGGCCAACACCATATTGAATTCCATCAACACCGATGGAGGGCGCCACGAACTTTAAGACGTTTTCAGGCAGGTGACTCGATACTTTTGATCAAATTGACAAAAACTATTACAATAACTTGTTGTTGTTGTTGTTGTCTTCAGTCCTAAGACTGGTTTGATGCAGCTCTCCATGCTACTCTATCCTGTGCAAGCTTCTTCATCTCCCAGTACCTACTGCAACTAACATCCTTCTGAATCTGCTTAGCGTATTCGTCTCTTGGTCTCTCTCTACGATTTCTACCCTCCACACTGCCCTCCAGTACTAAATATGTGATCCCTTGATGCCTCATAACATACCCTACCAACCGATCCCTTCTTCCAGTCAAGTTGTGCCACAACTTCTCCCCAATCCTATTCACTACCTCCTCATTAGTTATGTGATCTATCCATCTAATCTTCAGCATTCTTCTGTAGCACCACATTTGGAAAGCTTCTCTACTTGTCCAAACTATTTATCATCCATGTTTCACTTCCATACATGGCTACACTCCAAACAAATATTTTCAGAAATGACTTCCTGACACTTAAATCTATACTCGATATTAATAAATTTCTCTTCTTCAGAAACGCTTTCCTTGCCATTGCCAGTCTACATTTTATATCCTCTCCACTTCGAACATCATCAGTTATTTTACTCCCTAAACAGCAAAACTCCTTTACTACCTTAAGTGTCTCATTTCCTAATCTAATTCCCTCAACATCACCCGATTTAATTTGACTACATTCCATTATCCTCGTTTCGCTTTTGTTGGTGATCATCTTATATGCTCCTTTCAAGACACTGTCCATTCCGTTCAACTGCTCTTCCAAGTTCTTTGCTGTCTCTGACAGAATTACAATGTCATCGGCGAACCTCGAAGTTTTTATTTCTTCTCCATGAATTTTAATACCTACTCCAAATTTTTCTTTTGTTTCCTTTACTGCTTGCTCAATATACAGATTGAATAACATCGGGAGAGGCTACAACCCTGTCTCACTCCCTTCCCAACCACTGCTTCCCTTTCATGCCCCTCGACTCTTATAACTGCCATTCGCTTTCTGTACAAATTGTAAATAGCCTTACGCTCCCTGTATTTTACCCCTGCCACCGTCAGAATTTGAAAGAGAGTATTCCAGTCAACATTGTCAAAAGCTTTCTCTAAGTCTACAAATGCTAGAAACGTAGGTTTGCCTTTCCTTAATCTTTCTTCTAATATAAGTCGTAGGGTTAGTGTTGCCTCACGTGTTCCAACATTTCTGCGGAATCCAAACTGATCTTCCCCAAGGTCCGCTTCTACCAGTTTTTCCATTCGTCTGTAAAGAATTCGCGTTAGTATTTTGCAGCTGTGACTTATTAAACTGATAGTTCGGTAATTTTCACATCTGTCAACACCTGCTTTCTTTGGGATTGGAATTATTATATTCTTCCCCAAGGTCCGCTTCTACCAGTTTTTCCATTCGTCTGTAAAGAATTCGCGTTAGTATTTTGCAGCTGTGACTTATTAAACTGATAGTTCGGTAATTTTCACATCTGTCAACACCTGCTTTCTTTGGGATTGGAATTATTATATTCTTCTTGAAGTCTGAGGGTATTTCGCCTGTCTCATACATCTTGCTCACCAGCTGGTAGAGTTTTGTCATGACTGGCTCTCCCAAGACCATCAGTAGTTCTAATGGAATGTTGTCTACTCTGGGGGCCTTGTTTCGACTCAGGTCTTTCAGTGCTCTGTCAAACTCTTCCCGCAGTATCGTATCTCCCATTTCGTCTTCATCTGCATCCTCTTCCATTTCCAGAACGTTCCTCACGTACATCGCCCTTGTATAAACCCTCTATATACTCCTTCCACCTTTCCGCCTCCCTTCTTTGCTTAGAACTGGGTTCCATCTGAGATCTTGATGTTCATACAAGTGGTTCTCTTATCTACAAAGGTCTCTCTAATTTTCCTGTAGACAGTATCTACCTTACCCCTAGTGAGATAAGCCTCTACATCCTTACATTTGTCCTCTAGCCATCCCTGCTTAGCCATTTTGCACTTCCTGTCGATCTCATTTTTGAGACGTTTGTATTCCTTTTTGGCTGCTTCATTTACTGCATTTTTATATTTTCTCCTTTCACCAATTAAATTCAATATTTCTTCTGTTACCCACGGATTTCTATTAGTCCTCGTCTTTTTACCTACTTGATCTTCTGCTGCCTTCACTACTTCATCCCTCAGAGCTACCCTTTCTTCTTCTACTGTATTTCTTTCCTCCATTCCTGTCAATTGTTCCCTTATGCTCTCCTTGAAACTCTGTACAACCTCTGGTTCATTCATTTTATCAAAGTCCCATCTCCTTAAATTAGCACCTTTTTGTAGTTTCTTCAGTTTTAATCTACAGTTCATGACCAATAGATTGTGGTCAGAGTCCACATCTGCCGCTGGAAATGTCTTACAATTTAAAACCTGATTCCTAAATCTCTGTCTTACCATTATATAATCTATCTGATACCTTTTAGTATCTCCAGGATTCTTCCATGTTTACAACCTTTTATGATTCTTGAACCAAGTGTTAGCTGTGATTAAGTTGTGCTCTGTGCAAAATTCTACCAGACGGCTTCCTCTTTCATTGCTTCCCCCCAATCCATATTCACCTACTATGTTTCCTTCTCTCCCTTTTCCTACTGACAAATTCCAGTCACCCATGACTATTAAATTTTCGTCTCCCTTCACTACCTGAATAATTTCTTTTATCTCATCATACATTTCCTCAATTTCTCCATCATCGCAGAGCTAGTTGGCATATAAACTTGTATTACTGTAGTAGGCGTGGGCTTTGTGTCTATGTTGGCCACAATAATGCGTTCACTATGCTGTTTGTAGTAGCTTACCTGCACTCCTATTTTTTTATTCATTATTAAACCTACTCCTGCATTACCCCTGCAACTACTGAAAAGGCTGCTGCCCCTCTTCAGGAACCACACGTTTGTCTGGCCTCTCAACAGATACCCGTCCGTTGAGGTTGCACCTACGGTACGGCAATCTGTATCGCTGAGGCACGCAAGCCTCCCCACCAACGGCAACGTTCATGGTTCATGGGGAGGGGGTAGGGGTGGAATAACCTAAGAACTGAATTAGAGCGCCCACTAGATGCACAGGAAATTTTCGAGAAATGATCCAACAATGCAATTTTTAACTGTCATATTCCAGAGTCAAGCATAAAATTCGAACATCTCATGTATGTGCTTACTTAAGATTTCGCAAGGCTATTCAGCGTTAGTTCACCTATACATTCTGATGAAGTTAATTTCTACGGCAAGGTTATGGGTTTCGCGAATATCTCCCAACACTTCAAAATCCTCTGAGCACCATGGGACTTAACATCTGAGGTCATCAGTCCCGTAGACTTAGAACAACTTAAACCTAGCTAACCTAAGGACATCACACACATCCATGCCCGAGGCAGGATTCGAACCTGCGACCGTAGCAGTAGCGCGTTTCCAGACTGAAGCGCCGAGAACCGCTCGGCCACAGCGGCCTGCTCCCCATGCTTCAGACTGTCTCTTAGTTATACTGTTTCTCTTCTCTATTTGATAAATTCGTAAAGAAATCATAACCTTTTGGTGTTAGGACAACAACAGTGCAACATCAGGCCTGTGAACCACTTTTTTCCATGTTACGCTCTACTACTGAAACTAACGCGAATACTGGGGAAAAATTCAACATATAAAGCAACTTTGTGTCCGAAGTTGTGGTGCGTTCCTTCTTACCTTAGGGATGTGAATTAACTCTTCCTCAAAATCCTACAGCTACGTCAAGCTTCGTAAATATTTTGTTTGTGTGTTGTGCCACTTACTAGGACTTGCTCCCGTTTCATTAACGTATGGCGTGCTGGACGGCTGAAGTTTTTTTCTTTTTATAATTGCAGATTTCATGAAACCTGCATATTCTATATATCATTTATTTATTCATTCTTCCAGTTCAGTAGGACGCCGGAAGAAAGTTGACACCGAGGAGCTATTAAACATCTGCTTTTCCTGAATAGTTCTTCTGAAAGAGAGAGAGAACTGTTCTTGCTCATACACTGCGTGATTAGCCGGTGTGTGCTGGTCTTGACGGAGTGCCGTATCACGTTACCCACTCCAGGTTTGGCTGCCTTGCAGTTGTTCACATTGGTAGCTGTTTCCCACCACCTGACCAGCTAAGATAGTAAAGTCGCTCATTCGAAGCTCAGCCTGAAAACGAGGGCTGAAGGGCAACAGGCGGCTTCCATATTTCTGGATTTCCCAAACGCATTTGACACTGTGCCCCAATGGCGATTGTTAATGAATATATGTGAACGGCTCATAGACTTAAGTTACAGAACACAATATGTTGTCATCGATGGTGAGTGTCCCAGGACAGTGTTATAGGACCGTTATTTTTCTTCTGTGTACACCTCGTAAATGATCTGACTTCAGAGTGAGCAGCAATTTACGGCTCTAAGATGATGCAGCGGCGTACATGAAAGAGGCTGTATGAGGATACAGGGTGACTTAAAATTTGTAATTAGTGTGTTAAGTGGTGCGTTGCTCTAAATGTAGAAGCAGCTGAGTAGGAAGAAAACAAACAACCCTTTAATGTTGGAACACAGTATTAGCAGCGCGCTGCTTGCCAGTCACGTCGGTCAGACAGCTGGGCGACACGTTTCAAGGCGGTAACAAATGGGAAGAGCCCAGAATGGCGGCACCAGAGAAGGGAAATAGTCGACTTCGTTTCATTGACAAAGTTTTAGCAAATTGCGGTTCCTTTGTAAAGGAGACAGCGTGTAGGAGATTAGTGCGACCGACTCTTGAGTGCTACTCGACAGTATGGATACTACCAAGTCATACTAAAGTTAGCCAACCAAGCAATCCAGAGTTGGGCCCCTAGATTTGTTACTGGTACGTTAGATCAACGTGTGAGTATTATGGAGACGCCTCATACTCCAACGGAAATCCCTTGAGTGAAGGAGATACTATTGAGTACATTTAGAAAAGGAGTACGTCAATCTGACTGCAGAAGGATTCTGCTTCCGCCAACTTACATTTCACATGAAGATCACGAAAGACAGGTGGTGTGTAGGCAGTCGTTTTTCGCTCCTCCGTTTGCCAGCGGGACAGGAAGAGAAGTAACTAGCAGTGCACGACACACAGTGGCTTGCAGAGTACGTCTGCAGCTCTGTTGCGACAAGAAGGTAGCGAAGCTGTCGTTTGCCTACATAATCGAAACGCGAACTCTTTGCCTTCCAAACAAGTCCATGCGATTTTCATCCCGTTTATAACGGGAAAGCGTCCCAGGTACTCATTCCTGTATTTTATATTCTACAATTGCCACATACCAACTGACCAAGGACAGACATTTAAGTGTGTACACATAACGTCTTCGCACAGGCGTCTAAGGGTGACTAATCTCGTCACGGGCAACAGCTTTTGTCACAGACTACATGTTCGCCTCGACTTCCCACCGGCCCTGGGACGACGGATTTCGCCAAACCAGGAGGGGGCTGGTAATCGTCTGCGGCATAATACGTACTCTAGTAAAACAACAAAACCCACAACGTCCCGTGTATCTAAGCAGTTGAAAGATATTTCAGGATCGAATCAAGAAGCTGAGTTTTGCCTTGCCGGCCACCTTTCCCCGACAGTAGATGACTGGATGATAGGCAACATGCACTGCATACACCCTGCTGCCTCTCAGGGGCACAACAGGTACCAAAGGACACTTAGCGTCGCTGGGGATCAACAGTGAACACACTGACTTCGGCGGAAGTTGCTCCCCATGACGACACATATCGCCCCTAGGAGATTGTTTCCGAGAGTTTGAAACACTCCGTTTATGCATCTTCCGCTGTAATTCGTCTCGTTAGTAAGCGCGCACACGCAGATCTATAACCGTGATCCATGTTTTCTCTTTGGTTTCTTTTCCATTACAATATTTTTATGCTACTTCAATTAATTATGGATAGTCAAAGCCACACAGTAATTTTTGTTTGTTTAGGGGTAGAAGTTTGCCCGTCTTGCCCACACAGCAATCCCCTACACCACATTGCCATTGCATACCACTAGTTCAGACAGACTATAATGTGTAAGTAGGCTGTTTAGGTTTTTATATTGGTAACGCCATGTAGCGTTCTGTATGAAAATTAGTGACTGTGCTGCGCGCGGTCTGTGGCTGGGTGGCATTGTTGAAATAGTGGCTATTTTAGTGTTGTGCAGTTGGCTGTTAACAGCGCGTAGCATTGCGTAGTTGGAGGTGAGCCGCCAGCAGTGGATGACGTGGGGAGAAAGATGGAGTTTTGAGAGCGGCTGATCTGGACGTGTGTCCATCAGAGACAGTAAATTTGTAGGACCTGATGTCATGAACTGCTATATATTATGACTTTTGAACACTGGTAAGGTAAATACATTGTTTGTTCTCTATCAAAATCTTTCATTTGCTAACTATGCCTATCAGTAGTTAGTGCCTTCAGTAGTTAGAATCTTTTATTGAGCTATCAGTATTGTCGCTCGCTGTATTGCAGTAATTCGAGTAACGAAGATTTTTGTGAGGTAAGTGATTCATGAAAGGTATAGGTTGTTGTTATCCAGGGCCATTCTTTTGTAGGGATTTTTGAAAATGAGATCGCGTTGCGCTAAAAATATTGTTTGTCAGTTTAGTGTTGATCAGAATAAGTAAAGACAGAAACGTCTGAGTACGTTCAGTTTTGCTCAGCTGTTTGAAAATCAAATAATGTAAGAGGTTTATCAGCACAGTAATTCCTTAACTTTTCGAAGGGGATGTGTTTCACTATAAGTGCCTACTTGATCCTATGAGCTCATGACAACTCAAACGAACGCAGTGCTCCCAACTGTTGCTAGCTGGGCGAGCTGCTGAATATGTCGCTTCGCAACTCCCGTACACAAACAAGATGGCCAAAGGATCTCAAAGGCCCGCCTTCCGTAGTTAATGGGGTGATTATATCTGTGTGTCGGACCGTAATATCAACCCTGGGCTTTGAAGGTGAGTGGAAGACAGATTTGTTTTCGGAGAGAGTGGTGCACCTCTACAGGAGATGGCACACAACGTAACAGTGCGACCTACTCTGGGGTACCGTCGCAGTGCCTGCTGCCCTTATCGAGTAGGCGTGACACCAGACACGGAAGGAGACGAAAGACGCGCTGCAGGGTTCGGTACGGCCCACACGAAAGTGTGCTCTGGTGCGAGACTTCCAGCGGGATCAGGACTGTGTACCGGACCGGCACTCGAACCCGGGACCTCAGGGCGGCCCCGGCCAGCGCTCTGCCGGCTGAGCTGCGCAGCACGGCCCGCGGCTCGCTCCCACAGCTCCACTTCCGCCGGTACCTCGTCTCCCGCAAAAATCCAGTGTTCGAGTAGAGTTCCGACACACGGTTTTGATCAGCCAGGGAGTTTCAGAACAGCGCACACTCTCCTGCAGAGTAAAATTAATTCTTGTCTAACACAGATGCTCGAGCACCTTAGATGGGAATCTCTGGAAGAAAGAAAACATAGTTCTGGCGAAACCATCCCACATTTCTTTCTTTTTGACTCCCGTGCCCGCCTCTTCCTCTCGGAGTAGCCCTTGCACCTTACGTCCTCAGCTGTTTGTTGCTCATAATCCAACCAGAGAAGGGCAGCAAGAATGGTCAGACATTTGTTTTATCCGGAGCAGACTATAGCAGAGACGCTGAAGGAACCGAACTGGCAGACTGTTGAAGAGAGCCGTAAACTATACCAAGAAAGCCTGCTTGCGAAGTTTCAAGTACCAGTCTCAAATAGTGACTAGCTGTATACTACAACCCCCTACGTATCGCTAACGTAGGGATATTGAGAACAAGATTATTCGTAATTAATATTACAGCAGGCACAGATATATTCAAACAATTAATCTTCCCGCACACCATCCGTGAATTGAACGAGAAGAAACCGTAACAGCTGGAACGTACTCCCTGCCATGCACTTCACCGTGGTTTCGAGAGTGTAGACAACGATTATTGTCTACTCAAAGCGAGTTGTCATTTATGGCAGTGCACGAAGCTTGCAGTAGTTCGTGAAACGAAGATTTTTGTGAGGTAAGTGATTCACGAAAGGTATAGGTTATTGTTAGTCAGGGCCATTCTTTTGTAGGGATTATTGCAAGTGAGATTGCGTTGCGCTAAAAGTATTGTGTGTCAGTTTAAGCACAGTCATTTATAATTTTTCTAAGGGGACGTTTCATATGTCGACACTTAGCCGAAGATACCTCACTGGAATCTTCCGATTTTTTTTTTCTTTTAGTTTGTGTAATTAGTGTAGCTATTGCTTATTGCTAGAGCGTAATTGTAGAGAGAATTTCCTTTATAGTTTTTCATTGTTGTACAGTAAAACAGTTGTGCATGCATTTAGATTTTCACTAAGTATTTCGCAGCTGCCCTTGCAATTAACGAGATATTTTCAATGCTATGTTATGTGTTTTTTTTTATTTCCGTCTTCAAATTGTGCTTTTCTGTGTTATCGTGTGAAATATTGTGACAATAATGGCGTGTGAAAAACTTAATACTAGGCTCCAAAGTAAACTGAGAAATGACAGTGAAGACGAAAGCTGTGTGTTAGCGCCACCGTGTAATGAATTAACTAATGTTCAAAGCAGTAATTTGGTAATTGTGCACAGGGAAATGGAGCGGGTGGCAAATAATGGTGTAGACAGTGAAACAATTAGTGAACAGGGAAGCATTATCGGTCGATCGGTCGGCAACAGCTCTCCTCAGGAATCCGAAATGACAGGACACAATCTTGCAAATACTGTAGATTCAGGTTTTGCACTACCAAATAGCACTGGGGAACATGTTTCAGACACCAGTGCATTGTTATTACAGTTAATGCAACAAATGGGACAAAGGCTACAAAAGTTATACACAATGGAAGAACACAAGAGACACAGCAACAGTTACACACAATGGAACAAAATCGAGAACAGCCACAGCAACAGCTTCAAAGGCTAGACGCCTTGCTTGAACAAACACGTGAAGGTTTAACTGCTGAGTTATGTAACATCTAATCGAAATGTCAGAGAGTTTGTAACGACGTGAAAACAAATTTGTGAACATTTCCAACCTATTTTTTCGCGTAATGAAAATGCATAACAGAATCACGAAGCAGCCATAAAGAAACTGCAAACCATTGTTCATGAAAATCACGACACCTTGCAAGCTAAAATTGACTCAGTTGCATCTACAGATTCGGCTACGCAACTTGCAAAAACTTAAAGGACACAGTAGATACGATTTCAACACAAATGGACACTCTGAAACTTGGTTCAGAAAAACACGCTGAGGAAATAAGTTCACTATCGGAGAAAGTAGCCAAACTTTCGCATCAGTTCACTAACTTGTCAACAAAGGTAGATGATGATTGAATGACAAGACCCGTAGGCTTCACTGACACAGAAGAGTATGAACAAATTAGGAAATGCAATGAAAATCAAATCAATGCACAGTACAAAAGAGAAATCCTGGAAGTACAAGATCAGTTGATACAGGTAACACAAGAATTACGTATTTCAGAGGACACTCGCGCTCCAATGAGGGAAGAGGGACATAGAAATACGGAACATCCACAAAATAACAACACAGGGCACTTCGGAAATTATGAAAGAAATTGGCAAGGCGCACTGAATTTTGAGATGGAACCGCCGAAACTAAATAACAATGACCGATATGCGACTCGCCGACACGATGATTTTGACTATAAGCTGTTAATTACTACACCTAAATTCAAAACATTTAAGACTTCTGGCAACGACATTCATCCACAAGCATGGCTTCATCAATTGTCTCATTGTTTTCCTCCCAACTGATCATTGGAGCACAGGTTAGGATGTGTGTGTGGCTACTTAGAGAATGAATCAGCTCTAAGAATGCGATCAGTCATTCACAATTGTCACAGTGAAGGAGAATTATGTCATGCTTTCCTCTCAGCATATTGGTCTCAAGCTACACAAGACCGAGTAAAACATAGCATCATAATGATGAAACATCTCGCCCTAACCGCCGTCTGCTTCACGTCTGCTGTGCAGCGAGCTACCTTAATTTAAGTATTAACTGTATTTTTCTTACTTGTCACTTCTTCCGTGTGTTTTTGCTTTTAGGAAGCTTTAATTGTCGAGCGCTATTAATAGTGTTCCATAGATTTCGTGTTTGTTTTGAATACAGTCAGAGAGAGTCCCTGTAGTCAGCCATAGTGCTAGTAGTGCTAGTGTTTGTTTTGAATACAGTCCAGAGACAGGTAGTGCTATTTTCATTGTTTTCAACAAGAAGTGGTTAGGAATCACAGTTTAGTCAATAATCAGCCGCCTTTAGTGAATTAGCAGTCTAGTTAAAAGTTGATTAAGTCTCTTCAGTAAATTGATTCCTTAGGATGGATAGGATGTGTGACTGCTGTGTACGGACGCAGGAGGAGCTGGCCACTCTTCGCGAAGAGCTGAGCCTGTTGATGGCTGCGGTCAGCCGTCTTCAGGCTGCTGCCTCTGAGTGTAGCGGCAGTGGGGAGTCTGGTGCGTCGCAAGGTACACCCCATGTGTTACATGCTTCACGCACTGTCCCTGCTGTCGAGTCATCTTCGCGGGTACCGGGCGCGGTTGGGCCACCCTCTCCCCAAGGGGAGTGGCGGGTTCAGCGGCGTTCACGGCGCACGAGGCGGAGGGAAATGTGGAGGCTGGCCGTGTGGCATCGCCCGCTCTGCCTGTGTGTGGACATGTGGCTGCTCCTTCAGCAAGGTCCGAGCAGGCACACGGGGGGAGGGGTTTATTAGTTATTGGGAGCTCCAACGTTAGGCGGGTGATGGAGCCCCTCAGGGAGATGGCGGAAAGGTCGGGGAAGAAGGCCAGTGTTCACTCTGTCTGCTTGCCGGGGGGTCTCATCCGAGATGTGGAGGAGGCCCTACCGGCGGCGATAGAGAGCACTGGGTGCACCCGACTGCAAATTGTTGCTCATGTCGGCACCAATGACTCCTGCCGTCTGGGTTCAGAGGTCATCCTCAGTTAGTACAGGCGGTTGGCGGAGTTGGTGAAGGCGGAAAGCCTCGCTCGCGGGGTGGAATCAGAGCTAACTATTTGTAGTATCGTTCCCAGAACCGATCGCGGTCCTCTGGTTTGGATCCGAGTGGAAGGCTTAAACCAGAGGCTCAGACGATTCTGCGGAGAGCTGGGGTGCAAATTTCTCGACCTCCGCTATCGGGTGGAGAAATGTAGGGTCCCCCTGAATAGGTCAGGCGTGCACTACACGCCGGAAGCGGCTACGAGGGTAGCGGAGTACGTGTGGAGTGCACATGGGGTTTTTTTAGGTTAGAGAATTCCCTCCCTAGGCCCGACAAGACGCCTCCTGAGACGCGGCAAGGCAGGAGTAGGCAAAATGCAACAGGGAATAATATTAATGTGCTAATAGTAGACTGCAGGAGCGTCTAAAGAAAGGTCCCAGAACTGGTCTCATTAAGAAACGGTCACAACGCCCATAAATTCTAGGGACAGAAAGTTGGCTGAAACCACATGTAAACAGTAATGAAATCCTAAACTCAGATTTGAATGTATATCGCAGAGACAGGCTGGACAGTGAAGGGGGAGGCGTGTTTATAGCGATAAGAAGTGCAATAGTATCGAAGGAAATTGACGGAGATTCTAATTGTGAAATGATTTGGGTGAAGGTCACGGTTAAAGCAGGCTCAGACATGGTAATTGGATGTCTCTATAGGCCCCCGGGCTCAGCAGCTGTTGTGGCTCAGCACCTGAAGAATAATTTGGAAAATATTTCGAGTAGATTTCCCCACCATGTTATAGTACTGGGTGGAGATTTTAATTTGCCGGATATAGACTGGGAGACTCAAACGTTCATAACGGGTGGCAGGGACAAAGAATCTAGTGAAATATTTTTAAGTGCTTTATCTGAAAACTACCTTGAGCAGTTAAACAGAGAACCGACTCGTGGCGATAATATATTAGACCTTCTGGTGACAAACAGACCCGAACTATTTGAATTAGTTAATGCAGAACAGGGAATCAGCGATCATAAAGCGGTTACTGCATCGATGATTTCAGCCGTAAATAGAAATATTAAAAAAAATGGTACTGAAACAGAGGATGACAGACTAAAGGCCGAAATACTAAATGTTTTCTTCCAAAGCTGTTTCACAGAGGAAGACTGCACTGTGCTTCCTTCTCTAGATTGTCGCACAGTTGACAAAATGGTAGATATCGAAATAGACGACAGAGGGATAGAGAAACAATTGAAATCGCTCAAAAGAGGAAAGGCCGCTGGTCCTGATGGGATACCAGTTCGATTTTACACAGAGTACGCGAAGGAACTTGTCCCCTTCTTGCAGCGGTGTACCGTAGGTCTCTAGAAGAGCGAAGCGTTCCAAAGTATTGGAAAAGGTCACAGGTCATCCCCGTTTTCAAGAAGGGACGTCGAACAGATGTGCAGAACTATAGACCTATATCTCTAACGTCGATCAGTTGTAGAATTTTGGAACACGTGTTATGTTCGAGTATAATGTCTTTTCTGGAGACTAGAAATCTACTCTGTAGGAATCAGCATGGGTTTCGAAAAAGACGGTCGTGTGAAACCCAGCTCGCGGTATTCGTCCATGAGACTCAGAGGGCCTTAGACACGGGTTCACAGGTAGATGCCATGTTTCTTGACTTCCGCAAGGCGTTTGACACAGTTCCCCACAGTCGTTTAATGAAGAAAGTAAGAGCATACGGACTATCAGATCAGTTGTGTGCTTGGATTGAGGAGTTCCTAGGTAACAGAACGCAGCATGTCATTCTCAATGGAGAGAAGTCTTCCGAAGTAAGAGTGATTTCAGGTGTGCCGCAGGGGAGTGTCATAGGACCGTTGCTATTCACAATATACATAAATGACCTGGTGGATGACATCGGAAGTTCACTGAGGCTTTTTGCAGATGATGCTGTGGTGTATCGAGAGGTTGCAACAATGAAAAATTGTACTGAAATGCAGGAGGATCTGCAGCGAATTGACGCATGGTGCAGGGAACGGCAATTGAATCTCAATATAGACAAGTGGAATGTGTTGCGAATACATAGGAAGATAGATCCCTTATCATTTAGCTACAAAATAGCAGGTCAGCAACTGGAAGCAGTTACTTCCATAAATTACCTGGGAGTACGCATTAGGAGTGATTTAAAATTGAATGATCATATAAAGTTGATCGTCGGTAAAGCAGATGCCAGACTGAGGTTCATTGGAAGAATCCTAAGGAAATGCAATCCGACTACAAAGGAAGTAGGTTACAGTACGATTGTTCGCCCACTGCTTGAATACTGCTCAGCAGCGTGGGATCCGCACCAGATAGGGTTGATAGAAGAGATAGAGAAGATCCAACGGAGAGCAGCGCGCTTCGTTACAGGATCATTTAGTAATCGCGAAAGCGCTACGGAGATGATAGATGAACTCCAGTGGAAGGCTCTGCAGGAGAGACGCTCAGTAGCTCGGTACGGGCTTTTGTTAAAGTTTCGAGAACATACCTTCACCGAAGAGTCAAGCAGTATATTGCTCCCTCGTACGTATATCTCGCGAAGAGACCATGAGGATAAAATCAGAGAGATTAGAGCCCACACAGAAGCATAGCGACAATCCTCCTTTCCACGTACAATACGAGACTGGAATAGAAGGGAGAACCGATAGAGGTACTCAGGGTACCCTCCGCCACACACCGTCAGGCGGCTTGCGGAGTATGGATGTAGGTGTAGAACAATCTGAATTTTCCAGTGTTGTCAAATATTTCGAAGACATGTTACATAAGAATCAGTATCTTCCAAACCCATACAGCCCCTCAGACCTCATCCGCATTTGCTTAATCAAATTGCCTGAACATTTACGACATATTTTGGCAGGACGTTGCAAAGACGACATTGAAGCTTTTCAGGGACTGTTACAAGAACTGGAAATTGACACTGACAATCGCGGAGCGCGAAAACAGGAGCACAATAATTACAGGTCACATCCGTCACAATTCCGCGATGGCAGAAATAATAAATTTACACGACAAGGCTATTCTTATAACGTAAATCGTGACCAAAACAGACAGCGCCCGTTTGACAACCGTTGGCAGAGTAGTAATAATTACAGGGAAAGATCACCTCTCCGCGGTAATGACTATCACAGAGACAATAAGAGAAACAGACAATATGGGAACCAAAATAATTATTATCAAGGCAGACAGAATAACTTCAGACGCAACGGTCCAGCGCGCAGTTACGATTCCGGGAGAAATTCACCACATGACCGACAAAAAAACTATGTAAACTACCGTCAAAACGACAGACCTGAATTTCATCAGAACTGGCGGGATTCAAATAGGGCAGGGCCCTCTCGACAAGGTGAATTTGTCGAAGTTAGATCTCCAAATCCCAATGACGACGCGCGCCAACCAAGAGACAACAGGCAATGACACACACCGCTGGCAGCGACCAAACGTACTTGTGAAGCTGACGACGTAGCTAGTAATTACGTAAAAGTGGAAGACATTAGGGACATCTTATTCCAGGAACACGACGTAAAACAGGACATTGCATATCCTGTAATTTACATTACAGTAAATGACGTAAAATTTACGGCAATACGTGACTGGCAGTCCAATTTCAGTAATCAGTGAAACAGCCTTTAGAAAATGCCACAAATGTAAAGTTTGCCTCACACTTACGTTGCATAAGATTAAATTACAAGGTGCAATCGTTGGAAAAAGTGAAGTACGCCAACAAACCAACATAGAACTCTTGTCAAAGCCACAGCTTCTCTATGAACTTCCTTATCGTTCCATTATTGTCAACAGAAATTATATTGCGAGTAGATTTTTTTGAATGAATACAAAGCAATAGTAAACTTTCACGAAGCTGAAATTAGTTTAGAGAAAGAAGGTAAATCAATAGCTTTGAAATTTGAAGATCGGCTCTCAAAACATAACGAAGAAATCAATCGGCTTTCCGAACTGTTGTCTAACAGGAGGTAATTTTCGACGGAACTTGTCACTAACAATCTCCCTGCAAGTACTGACAGGGATGATATAGATAGCGTATTTGATGCTAATGAGATATTCAGAATAAAATTCAAACAAGTGAGAATTGTAATGACACTGATAGGCAGGATCTTTGAGATTTTACAAGCACATTCTACAGTTTCTACTCACAAAACAGGAACAATCAAGGGATTTCAATACCAATTTCGTGCTCGTGAGCATACTAAATTTTGTGTCAGACCATATGTAACTTCGTCACATTATAGGGACCGTGTTAGAACAGAAAAACAGTCTATACTTGACGAGGGCATTTTTGAGACTGCAGTAAGCTCATAACAATCCATTACATGTTGTTGAGAAGAAAAATGGATCTATCAGGCTTGTCTTAGATTCGAGACAAATCAATACTATCATTATTCCTGAAACAGACAGGCCGCAAACGTTGGAAGAACTTCAAAATTTTAATGGTGTAAAAGTGTTGTCTTCTATTGATCTCCTAGCCAGCTTTTATCACATCGAACTTCATCCAGAATGTATAAAATACACAGCTTTCCTTTGTTTCGGCGTTTGTTATCAGTTTCGGAAACTTCCTTTTGGTTTGAACATTTCTTCGGCAGCATTCATCCGCGGGCTAAATTCTATATTACCTGAGTTCTTAAAACGTCACATCACCTTATATGTGGACGATATTCTAGTAGCAGAAGCTTCATGGGAACAGCATAATCGCATCCTCAACAGTTTGTTGCAGAATCTCGAATTACAGTTAACTTGGTAAAGTCTGAATACGGTAGGTCAAAGGTGAGGTTTTTGGCACATTTCTTCTGAAGGCTTTCAGCTGGATCCTGAAAAGTTGGAATCAAAGCCATTCCGGTTCCATCCACAAAAAAACAAGTCCGCAGTTTTCTAGGTCTCGTAAATTTTTTACCGTCGTTTTCTGAATATGCAAATTCTAGTTACACCAAACCTTTGTTTTCTCACTGGAAAAAATACTATTTGGAACTGGGACGAACAGGCACAGCTGGAATTCTGTTCTTTTAAAGAAGCGCTACTTGACGCGCCAATACTAGCTCATCCAAATCTGTCATAAGATTTCTGCCTTAGCACGGATTCTTCTAAAGATGGTCTTGGTGCCCATTTATTTCAAGAAGCCATAGAAAATGACACTACTGATCAGAAAACCATTGCTTTTGCAAGCCGAGTACTAACAAAATCTGAAAAAATTATTCCGTTACTGAATTAGAATATTTAGCTATCATTTGGACATTTAACAAATTCCGTTTCTTTCTTTGTGGTAAGCACGTAAAAGTATACAGTGAGCATCGTGCATTCCACTTCACTATAGTCTACATTCCCGGCAAGAAGAACATTGTTGCGGATGCACTGTCACGCGCACCGGCTGGGCTTAAAAGTAACACAGAAGGCAACCTCAAGAAAAATTTCAGTTTTCTTTACATTCAGAAAGTCACCTTTGAAAACATCACGTCTTTATAGGACATTGCTCATGAACAAGATAAAGATCCGATTTGGAAATACATCAAAAGTAAATGGCATGAAAAGAGACAGATTCGACATTATCTGGTTAGAAACAACACTGTTCAAACGCTGTACTGTTGATGACAAGCTATGGGTACTTTGCATTCCAGACGATTTCGTTAATAAGCTCATTTGGTACATTCATTTCAGCTATGCACATTTTGGTCCACGAAAATGTTCTATTCTTCGAACGACTTGTTATTTTAACAATATGGAAAAGAGAATTCGAAGAGTCTTGTCTATTTGTAAACTTTGTCAAAAGGCGAAACCATCTACTGTCTCACATCGTGCTCCGTTGTTTCCTATCATTCCTTCTAAATTAAAAGAATTTGCTGCTGTTGATCTCTTGGGACCGCTTGTCAGAACATCTAATGGATTTTCGTACGTTCTAGTCGCTGCTGAACTTACTTCAAAATTTGTTTCTTTCACTCCGTTACGTAAAGCCACTGGACGGTCTGTATCCATCGCCTTTGTTAAATATTTCTTACGCGAAGTTGGACAAGTTAGTAAAGTCATTTCAGATAACGGACCGCAATTCAGATCTGGTGTTTGGTCACGCATGTTTCGTAATCATAAAATCAAACCTGTTTTTATTTCATTGTACTCACCACATTGTAACCCGCCTGAACGTATTATGAAAGAAATCAATAAGCTTTGCAGACTGTCACAAAAAGCATCAGCATTGCGACAGATACTTACATTCATTTCAAAACGTGCTGAATGAAATGCCTCATGACTCCACTGCTTTACCACCTATTCTTGTACTAAAGAATGAAGAACCCCGAACAGAATCAAAGAGCTTGTACCTTTTCCGAATACACGTAAACTTCGACACAGACAATTGATTTGGCTATTAAAAATATAAAGGAGAAAACTACACAGTAAAGCAAATGCAAAGAATATATATATTGGTCAGAAGGTTCTCATTAAAGGTCATTCATTGTCACGTAAGAAGAAACACTTAAGTCACAAATTCTTTGATTTACAATGGACCTTACAGAATACCACGTGATAATTGCGTTGAAGTTGAAACTCTGCGTACTAGGAAGAGTAAAGGATTGCAAAAAATGGTTCAAATGGCTCTGAGCACTATGCGACTTAACATCTGTGGTCATCAGTCGCCTAGAACTAATTAAACCTAACTAACCTAAGGACCTCACACACATCCATGCCCGAGGCAGGATTCGGACCTGCGACCGTAGCAGTCGCACGGTTCCGGACTGAGCGCCTAGAACCGCGAGACCACCGCGGCCAGCGTAAAGGATTGCACCACATTTCGCATGTAAAATCGTTTATCGAGAGAATCTGTTTTTAACATAGTCTTTGCCATAAAATTTTTCACTTGACGTTACTAGTACTCCTTCTCACACTTAGAATCTTAACCTGCAACTATGTTTTGAAGTTAACTATCCGGTCTAGAACCTAGGGAACTTAGTAATTAAAACACATTGTTATAGTGAACAGAGGACAGTGTTATTGTGTGTGTACATTCTTGCTTGTTAGCTGCACGATTACATAACGACTGTAAGGTTTACATCCTTAGAATATATACTGCTAATGAGATTTTAATGCAACATTTTGGTTTTCTTGGAAAGACATTCTTTATTTGAAGTACTGTGTGATATTAAAGATGACTTAGTATTTGGTTTGACAGCTACACGATTATATCACGACGCTACTAATGTGACAATTTATATTGTTGCTTTTGCGGTGTATCTTTTATATCTGCACAGTTTTTCTGAACTCTTCTGGAAAGAGAAACATGTTTTAGTAGTAACTTCTGTGGTATAGCTACGATGGGAGAGCCTTTTCCGTAGCACAACAATACGTTACAGTATAGTACTTTCTTGATCACGGTAAGGTACGTAGTAACTGCGACATCTATACGCATAGCAGCATGAGGAGGTAAGTACATTGACTTCTGCAGAACTTAGCTTTTTGAGGACGATAACTACGACACTTCCACAGAATTATCTTACAGCAAGACGCACATTTAGCGCTAAAGGACACGTATTTGAGTGATTTATTTTGTGCTTAAAATAGATATCTTTAAAGATGTTTGAAATATAAAGATGTTTGAAATATAAAGATGTTTGAAATATAAAGATACAAAGGTTTTCCGTAATACATTTCATTCCATTGCTGTAGTCGGTAAAACCTGAGGGTATAATTACATTAATCCTCGGGGGTACACGCTTACTTTGTGTACCGTGTGTTTGGCAAGCATAAGGAGTCCTACCTAATATGGTATTTGCTTATACAACTTTACTCTTCGGTACCATATTTCTATAACACAGAATTACACAGCTATCTGAATAACATTTTTTACTACTGTCACTGACATGTTTACGTAATTACACAGTTGGTTAACTTCACACTCATGAAATGTTATTTTGTCTGTACTTTGTGAACTGTTCATATTTTTCATATTTTTTGGAACCATTGTTATACTATGAGAGCTTTGAATGATTTATTTGGTATGGGATCATGATTTTTGAAGTACGTTTGAGGTAGATGACTACTGAAATGAGCAGAGAATTTTTTTTTAGGTTTTGAAATTATTGCAGAAAGCTACAATGTGAGATTTGGCTGAGGTTTTATGATATTACGACGACGATGTGTATTATGCTGTTGAGGTATGTTTATGATCAATAAGCTGATGCTATATAAGGAATTTGATTATTCTATGTATTTATTATGATTAAATATTGCAGAAGTGTCGACGAATATGTATATGTTTAATTTGGTAAGGAATAATGAGTAGTGGTTATGGACTCTAATTTGAGAAAAGCATGCTGGAAACCAGGAATTTTACTTTAAGTTATGAAACGTGTGTAAATGCGTGAATATATCAATGTAGGCGAAAATCTTTTGGACACAAGATTTTGTTTCTACACATTTGTAACACAAATTCTCGACTGAAATTTGATATCAGAATGTCACTGTAGCGGAAACTTTTGTTGTAAATTTCGGTAAGAAAGGTAAGTTAGATATTTTATGCCTACAGATCCAGTAAATATTAATTTTATGATCTGCCAAAAAAAAAAAAAGAGGGAGCACAAAGACATTTCCCTTAACAGGAATTGCATACATAATTTTTGTCATTGACTGAGTAACTTGTTTCGTAGTTTAAGTCAAGATGATGCATTACACTAGTGTTAAGATGACAGTATCAGACATTTCCTATATTTACTGTAATATTTTTTCTGCTTCAGCTTTGTCATGTTTAGGTGTAAGTTACAGCATTTGTTGCTGCTGTTTGCCAGGCATAGTGTTACTGAATTTGACTTTGTATTACTCTGTTAAGCCAGTTTTACTAATTTATTTTTCTTGTTGCTGCACATTGGCTCATTAGTTTTAATGATGCATTTGCTCTGCTGATGTAGAATTACTGCTGCTTGCTTTGCCAATTTGCATTTTTTGTCATTGCTGCTGCATTGCCTCATACCTTAGTTTATGCATCTGAGCTCAATAGATTTAAGTTACCGTAAGATGAGGTAGGCTATATAAGAGAAATAGTTGTGATGAATTGGATGAAATGCATTGAGAAGCTATAAGAAAATGGTTTGGCCAAAAAAGTAGTGTACAGTGGAGAAAAACTATTTTTGAAAGAGGATATTAATAGAATACAGAAATCATGCTTGGATAGGATTTTTTGGTGGAAACAAATGTTGAAATAAGAGGAAAGATCTAAGGAATGAAGTTTTGGGTTGGACTGCAGTACCAAATGTTACACTGAAAACAAACCCTGTCCTTTTGTTTTATTCCGCTATGTGTTTGTGCACTCTTGTGTATTTTTTCCTGTCTGTGTTTAGCTGATAAGTTATGCCGTAGAATTTTTTAAATAATATTCTATTTTCTTTGTAAAGGCGTTTAGACATTCTGTTCTGTTTTAATGCTCGTGTGAAATTAATGTTTCGAAAACTATTCTCATTGTTTTATATATTTACTTACGTCATAATTCCTGTAACAGTGATTTATATGTCTTTCTATGCTTTTGTAAAGCCTGTATTACTACAAGTATTATCTGTATTATGTTTTATGGTGTTTTCTGTATCTTTAATTGTATTCTCATGTTATAAAATTGTAATGGACACCAGTTCATCAAATTAACTTGTAAGCATTCATTTCACTGCACAGATTTCTGTTGGTCGTAGTATATGCACAATATGTGAAAAGTTGGGACTGTTAGTGTTTACATGTGTGTTAATAATTCAACAAGGGACTGGTTAACAGCATTGCTGGTTCTAAGGACAATTCCAAAAACTTTGTGAGTGCACAAGTGGTGGTTTATGGACATGATATATTGTAAGCAAGACTCTTCAATGGTGATTGTGCACCTGCACAGTCGCAACAATGGCTGCTGGCCGTCTCTACAAGGACTACAGTGGGTCTGCATCTTTGATGACCCATCAATACTATTATTTCTACAAGGACTGCAGTGGGTCTGCACCTCTGGTGGCCCATAAATACCATAATCTCTACCATGACTTCAGTGGGTCTGCTCTGTGATAACCTACCTACCAATATTAAACTTCGACTGACTCTACTGTGGGTTTGCTCTGTTGTGACCCATTACCTCTCTGCATTTTAAGAGTCAGCATTGTCTTTCTGTAGGAAGGACAACACTACTTCAAGACTGCATGGAAATCCACTACTTCTGTGGCATTTTCTTTTACTGCGCAGACTGAGAAAAAACATTGGAATTTTACTGTGATGAATGATCAGGACTGTCTTTATGGACTGTGAGAAAATTTTAGCTTCTGACCAACATTGTATAAATAGGTGTGTGCATTTGATATCTTCATTATTGTAATTAGGAAAAAATTTCAAATCTGTATTGGCCACTGCCCAAAACAATTTGTAAAATTTGTTGTGGGGAGCATGGGAGCTATGTAAGTAGGCTGTTTAGGTTTTTATATTGGTAACGCTCTGTATGAAAATCACTGACTGCTGTGTGCAGTCTGTGGCTGGGTGGCATTGTTGAAATAGTCGCTATTGTAGTGTTGGGCAGTTGGCTGTTAACACCGCGTAGCGTTGCATAGTTGGAGGTGAGCCGCCAGCAGTGTTGGATGTGGGGAGAGATGGAGTTTTGAGAGCGAATGATCTGGACGTGTGTCCAGAGACAGTAAATTTGTAAGAACTGATTATATTTGACTTTTGAACATTATTAAGGTAAATACATTGTTCTCCATCAAACTCATTTGCTAACTATGCCTATCGGTAGTTAGTGCCTTCAGTAGTCAGAATCTTTTATTCAGTTGGCAGTAATGGCGCACGCTGTATTGCAGTAGTTTGAGTAACAAAGATTTTTGTGAGGTAAGTGATTCATGAAAGGTATAGGTTATTGTTAGTCAGGGCCATTCTTTTGTAGGGATTACAGAAAGATTGCGTTGCGCTAAAAATATTTGTCACTAAGCACAGTCATTTATAATTTTTCTTAGGGGATGTTTCAAATGGCGCAGCATATCCCAGATTTGTAACTGGACTCTGCCGTTCTGCTTTGGCTACCGTGCTTCGGTACTGTAGGGCGAGGGTTTGTTTTATACCAGGGCTCCAGACTTCCACCTGTAAACAGATGAAAAGTATTAACCTAATTATTTTTTCTTTAGGCGTTAATTAAACCTCTATGACCAGCATTTATACGCCGCAAGCCACGCAACGGTGTGTGGCGGAGGCCACTTTACGTGCCACTGTCATTACCTCCCGTTTCTGTTCCAGTCGCGTATGGTTCGCGGCAAGAACGACTGCCGGAAAGCCTCCGTGCGCGCTCGAATCTCTAATTTTACATTCGTGATCTCCGCGGGAGGTATAAGTAGGTTGAAGCAATATATTCGACACCTCATCCAGAAACGCAACATCTCTAAACCTGTACAGCAAGCTATACCGCGATGCAGAGCGCCTCTCTTCCAGAGTCTGCCACTTCAGTTTGCTAAACATCTCCATAACGCTATCACCCTTACTAAATAACCCTGTGACGAAACGCGCCGCTGTTCCTTGGATCTTCTCTATCTCCTCTGTCAACCTGACCTGCTACGGATCCGACACTGATGAGCAATACTGAAGTATAGGTCGAACGAGTGTTTTGTAAGCCACCTCCTTTGTTGATGGACTACATTTTCTATGGACTCTCCCAATGAATCTCAATCTGTGACCCGTCTTACCAACAATTTTATGATTTCACTTGAAATCTTTCCGCACGCATACTCCAAGATATTTTACAGAAGTAACTGCTACCAGTGTGTTCCACTATCATATAATGATACAATGAAGGATCCTCCTTTATGTATTCGCAATACATTACATTTGTCTATGTTAAGGGTCAGTTGCCACTCCCTGCACCAAGTGTCTATCCACTGCAGATCTTCCTGCATTTCGCTGCAATTTCCTAATGCTGCAACTTCTCTTTATACTACAGCGACATCCGTGGAAAGCTGCATGGAACTTACGACACTATTTACTAGGTCATTTATATTTATATTAGTGAAAAGCAATGGCCCCATAACACTCCCCTGTGGCACGCCAGAGGTTACTTTAACGTCAGTAGACGTCTCTCCATCAAGAACAACATGCTGTGTTCTGTTTGCTAGAAACTCTTCAATCCAGCCACACAGCTGGTCTGATATTCCGTAGACTCTTACTTTGTTTATCAGGCGACAGTGCGGGACTATATCGAACGCCTTCCGGAAGTCAAGGTAAATGGCATCTACCTGGGACCCTGTAATATTTTCTTGGTCTCATGAACGAATAAAGCGAGTTTGGTATCTCACGATCGCTGTTTCCGGAATCCATGGTGATTCCTACAGAGTAGATTCTATATTTCCAGAAATGACACGATACGCGAGCAAAAAACATGTTCTGAAATTCTACAACAGATCGATGTCAGAGATATAGGCCTATAGTTTTGGTCATCTGCTCGATGACCCTTCTCAAAAACTGGGACTACCTGTGCTCTTTTCCGATCATTGGGAATCTTCCGTTCCTCTAGAGACTTGCTGTACACGGCTGTTAGAAGGGGCCAAGTTCTTTCGCCTACTCTGTGTAAGATGGAATTCGTATCTCGTCAAGTCCAGTGGACTTGACTCTTTAGTGATTTCCGTTGTCTTTTGATTCGTCTGACACTTATTTCGATGTCAGCAATTTTTTCGTTCGTGCTATCAAGTCAAGACTTGTCTCAAGTAGTGAGCGCCAGCTTTAAATGTTTGTTACTTTGTCAATCATCTTCACTCAGAGCTTGTCAACTTTACACGGACCCTTACGGTCGACTGGTCGTTGTGCTCAGGCCCTTTCTGGAACTCTACGCAGAGCTCTCGCAGCTCCGGACAGCGGTGCAGGCCGGCCAGTTTGCCCAGCAGGCCGCCGCCGACGCCCAGGTCCTCGAGCAGCGGCAGCGCGTCGGACAGCTTGTCGACGTACGCGTCGATGTCGACGGAGCGCAGCTGGAGCGTCAGGACGTCCCCCTTGAGCGAGACGTCCAGGTGGCGGCCGATGCGCAGCCACGGGTCCTCCGCCGCCAGCGAGGACGGGTCGGGCACCAGACCGGCGCGGTCCAGCTCCAGCCACTCCAGCCAGCTGCGGGCCGCCAGCGCCGCCCGCTGCTCGGGCCCCGGCGCCTGGCAGTCCTGCAGCCACAGCTTCCGCAGCCTCCCCAGCTGCTGCAGCTGCGCGTACTCTTCTGGCGGCAGGGCGGCGCAACCTGCCCGTTGAACGTCACTATTAGGCACCACACCTCGTCACAGTACGTTTTACCTTTGTTGTTTTTGTCGCTTAAGGTCGCAGAACATCTGACAAGTAACTCCTCGTGTCAACTTTAAACGGTCAATTACTAGATGAAGCTGAAGTCTATAACTGAGCCCAATCGTCTGTAGTAGAGGGATAGCTAGGAAAGATCAAACTTCCTGTCATTAATACAACGCATGAAATGTGAAACGCTATCTGCAGCTCGAGCTGTATTTGCTAAAATACACTGAAGTGCCAAAGAAACTGCTATACGCATGCGTATTCAAATACGGAGATATGCAAACATTCAGAATACGGGGCTGAGGTCGTCAACGCCTGTATAAGACAAGTGTGTGGCGCAGTGGTTAAACCGGGTACTGCTGCTGAAATGGCAGGTTATCCACACTTAACTGAGTCTGAACGTGGTGGTACAGTCTGCGCACGAGCGGTAGGACCCGGCATCTCCGAGGTGGTCATGAAGTGGGGATTTTTCCCATACGATCATTTCACGAGCGTACCGTGAATATCAGGAATCCGACTTCGCTGCGGCCCGACAGAGATACTCTAAGAATGGGACCGACGACGGCCGAAGAGAAATGTTCGACGTGACGGAAGTGCAACCCTTGCGCAAATTGCCGCAGATTTAAGTGCTGGGCCATCAACAAGTGTCAGCGCGCGAACCATTCTACGACGCATAATCGATGTAGACTTTCGGAGCAGAGGACCCACTCGTTTACCCTTGATGGCTGCACCACACAAAGCTTGACTCCTCGGCTGGGCAGGTCGACACCGACATTGGGATGTTGACTGGAAACATGTTGCCAGGTTGGATGAGTCGCTTCAAATTGTATCGAGCGGATGGAGGTGTACGGGTATGGAGACAACCTCATGAATACGTTGACTCAGCATGTCAGCAGGGTAATGTTCAAGGTGCAGGAGGCTCTGTACTGGTGTGGGGAGTCAGCAGTTGGAGTGATATGGGACACCTGATACGTCTAGATACGGCTCTCACAGCTGACATGTGTAAGCTGTCTGATCACCTGCATCCATTCGTGTCCACTGTGCATTCCGACGGCCTTGGACAATTCCAGCAGGACAGTGCGACACCCCACACGTCCACGACTGCTACAGTGGCCCAAGCAGCACTAATCTGAAATGAAACTTCCGCTGGCCACCAAACGCCCCAGACATGAACATTGAGCATACCTGGCATACCTTGCAATGTGCTCTTCAGAAGAAATCAACTCTTCGTCCTCTTACGGATTTATGGACAGCCCTGTAGGATTCATGGAGTCAGTTCCCTCCAGCACTACCTCAGACCTTATTCGAGTCCATACCACGTCGTGTTGCGGCTCATGGGGGCCCTACACGATATTAGGCAGATGTACGAGTTTCTTTGGCTCCACAGCGTATCTGATAATTGAGGCGGCAAACATACAACGTAAACGATTGTAAAACAGGCATTGAGTCAGAAAATAGCATACTGTTAATGGTTGGTTACAGTAAGCAGAGTGGTGTGGGGTCTCCACATAATAAATGAAGGTGACGAACGACAGTGCCTAACGTCCAGCCGAGCTAAAAGTATTTTCACACGACGAGACAGTCCAGAAGAAGTCGTCCAAGCCGTTTGGAAGTGTTTACTTTCTCGTTGTTTACATACGAAGGAGACCAGTGTTCACGGCAAAGGGACACAATGTTCCTGTGTGCAGCAACACGGAGTTCATCTGGAGGGACAGAAAGCTGAGATGCCTAGTTAGCCTAGCAGCCTCAGCATCAGCATTGGGAGCTTCATTCCCCAACACTCTGATCTGGCCACGGACCCACAAGAACATTATGTTGGGTCCATGAGTCAGCGAGTGCAGTCAGTCTTGGATTCGTTGTACTAAGGGGAAGTCTGTGTCCTCGTATAGTACACACAGGCTCTGCAGGGTACTTAGTGAATCGCAACATAATATACAATTTAGAAGCGTGTGCCCTTGGCTGTACTGGGTGGCCTGATAGAAGACGGAGAAGTCGAGCACTGGTCCACAAGCAGGTACTTTAATGTTTGTCGCCATCGTCAAAGACATCCTACACCACGGTGGGTCTTGGTGCCACCAGTGTAGATGAATGAGCCATCTCCTGGTTGTGTGCAAAGTTGGAGAAACACAGCGACAGGTCGAAACTAGGGTAGTGTCCTTGAGAAAGGAATTAAATCCAAGATGAACACTGACCCTCCAGACAAAGCCAAGGCAGTGAAGGACTCTCACCCATCGAGAACATGGCAGGTAACATGAGGTTTGGATTCCAAAGCAGTCCATCAGACAACTCCAGAAGGCAACAAACAAGTTCCGCTTATCCCTCATTGGCAGTCAAGGGAGGCATGAGAAAAGGATGACTAGGAGGGATGGTTGGGAATGAGGACATGTCACACGTATCTGCTGACGAGAACGTCGCACCTGTGTGGCAGGAATAGTTGGGCAGCTTCTGCATAGATGGGACAGTGTAGAAAGCTTCAGTGAGCAAACATGCCTTGACGGTGGACTTTATTCAGGCAGCCTTAAATAGATGGTCGTGTAGATGAGTAAGCAGAACAGTACATTATTGATCGGACAAGGGATTAATATAAGCGGAGGACTGATTGAGGTGGTTTTTGAGACCAAATGGTGAAGTTTATTAGTCCCACGATTCCGAAGTTACTCACAGAAGAAAGGGGGTCCGATAAAAGTGGATGGATCCAATCACGAGAGAAACTATAAAATAATGAAATTAAAACAGAGTAAAAGGCAAAAAGGTGATACCAAATCCAAAAACTGGAAAAAAGGGGCGATCTTTCCATGGGGGAGTTGCTATCGGATCCCAGCCCGAGAAGACACGGATAGAAGTCCCAACCACAACCATCCTGTCCCTGCTCCAGGAGTAAAGCAAAACCTTATATCTGGAAATAAAAACCACTTCCACAGAGGAAACTGAGGATCAGTTCAAACATCAGTGAATCGTTGCTAATGTACTAAGCACGAAGGGCTGAAAGAAGGATACATGCCCACAACTTGCGAGATGGTGTCAGTCTGGCCCCACAACATTTTGGGGGTGGGTCGTTACGCAGGAGGAAACAGTGGGCGAGCCTGGTATGACCAACGTGTAGACAGCATAAAACAGTGGACTCCTTCCAAGCAAACTGCAGGAGACTCCTTCACTGTGTGAAGTTTATTACTTTGAACAGTATTGCACGAGATGTCGTTCCACTTTTCGGCCAAGATGTAAGCGGAGGAGGATTTTCTGATCAGCTCCCCATGAATCTGCACAGCAACTTTTAGTGTTATTTTATTCTCTTTTGGTATGTTTTCAAACTCAGTAGTGACATTTGCCACCCTAGATCTATTTTATACACAGTACAGTATGGCTAAGGACTCTGCTCGTTGTGAGCAGACAAGCGGAGTTGGCTGCTGTCCATGAACAGCTGGAAGCTGCGTTGGCCGCCGTCGACAAGCTTCCAGCTGGTGCTCGAAGTTGCGGTAACGTCGGGGCGCCAGTGACGAGACCTGCGACACCTCTGATGCCACTGGAATCCCCTGGTGACCCGGACGTCACTGCGGCTTCCGGTAAGCAACATCTGACGGGTCCGTCCTCACTCCAGAGTGGGTGGCAGTGAGTTCGCGCGTCACTGGGTGGAAGGCGAAAGTGGGAGCAGGCCGTGGGCGCCCCTGACAGCTCGGCTAATCCCGCGCGGGCGCTGCGCCTTAGCTCCTGTTGGGCCAGCGGCCGCTTCTCCTACCCAGTCCGTGCGAGTACCGAGGTTGGCTATGCTTGTCATTGGGAGCTGCAACGTTAGGCGGGCGATGAAGCCCCTCAGGGAGATAGCAGGCAAGGCGGGAAATAATTCCTGTCTGCATTCGGTTCCTTTCGGTGGCTGGATGATTTGCTGAAGGCAACTAGCAACGCACGCAGAGTGCAGGCTAAGCTGTCCATTTGTAGTATCGTACCGATGGTATCAACACTAGGTATCTGGTTTGGAGCATAGCTGAAATTCTAAGCCAGAGACTCAGACGGCTCTGCTAGGGTATCTGACGCGAATTTCTGGACCTCCGCTGTAGGGTGCAGAAATTTAGGGTTCTCGTTAATAGGTCAGGCGTGCACTACATGCAGGAAACGGCTACTGGGAACGGGATGTGCGTGTGGAATGCACATGGGCCTTTTTTAGGTTAGAGAACCTCTCCCTTGGGAGCAAAGACGATTTTCCTGTTAACGTAGCCACAGCAACCTCAGGGAATCTTGGTCTTCGCAGGTCAGAGATAGAAAGTATTACTATGATTAAAGTAAACTGCAAGAACATCCAAAAAAGGTCCCAGAATTAGTAACGCTTACTGAAAGTTATAATGCACAAATAATATTGGGAACAGAAAGCTGGTTGAAAACATGTCAATGACAACTAAATCCTAAGTTCAAATTGGAATATTTATAGTAAGGATAGGTTAGTCGCCAATGGTGGCAGCGTGTCTATTGCACTAAAAAAAATTCTATAAGATCTTGTGAGGTTACCACGTATGCCGAATGTGAATTAATATGGGTGACATTAACAAAAAACGGTCAAAAATGGTGATAGGATGCTTTTATAGACCACCTGAGTCAGCATCTGTAGTTGAGTGACTCAGACAGAACTTGCAGCACATCACTAGAAATTTTCCGTCATACCGTTGTAATAGGGGGTGACTTCAACTTGCTAGGTATACACTAAGTGTTATGCCATCACAACTGGTGCCAGACACACGAAACCGTGTGGCATTGACTGGATGATGTCTTGCCCGAAAATTACATTGAGTTGATAGAGAACCAACTGATGAGGGTAACATCCTACACCTCCTGGCAAAACACCTGAACTTATCGAATAAGTCAACGTAGAGGAAGGTATCAGTGATTGTAAGGCTGTGATAGAATCTATGACGACGGGTCCTGCAACGGATGTTAAGAAAGGTAGGAAGATATATTTGCTCAGCAAGGGTGACAGGATACAAATTTTAGAATATCTCAGCAGTCAGCATCGAATATTTGGTGATAAGGACGAAGATGTGGAGAACAAACGGAAAAAGTTCAAAGGCGTTGTTCAATATGCCCTAGACAAGTATGTTCCGAGTAAGATTTTAAGGAATGGGAAAGATCCACCCTGGTTTAATAGCCGTGCCAGAAAAGCGTTACGTAAACAAAGACCACTTTATCTCAGTTAAAGAGAAAAAAGCTGAACGAAGTGAAAATGGGCGTAAGGAGAGCAATGACAGAAGTGTTCAATGATTTTGAAAGTAAGGCGTTGTCAACCGACCTGAGTAAAACCCCCTAAGAGATTTTGGTCGCAGGTAAAAATCAAGCAGTGAGTCAAAATCATCTATTGATTCTATCAGCGACCACACCGGCACCGAAATGAAAGATAACAGAAGGCCGAAATACTGAATTCGGTCTTCCAAAGTTGTTTCACCCCGGAAGATTGTAGCACTGTCCCTCCCTGCAATCGTCGTGCGAACATTGTAACGGCAGATATTGAAATTACCGATCACGAAACTGGAAAGCAGCAACTGACGCTTAGTAGCGGAAAGACTTCAGGACCAGATGAGATACCTGTAAGATACTATAAAGCTTATGCGGAAGAACTTGCTCCCCTGCCAGCAGTAGTTTATTGTAGATCGATCGAACAACGAAATGTAACTAACGACTGGAAAAAATCGCAGGTCGTTCCCGTTTTTAAGTAAGGTCGTAAGACAAATCCACACAATTAGAGACCTATATCATTGACAAGGCCCCGGAAGTAGACAACATTCCATTACAACTACTGATAGCCTTGGGAGAGCCACCCCGACGAAACTACCATCTGATGAGTAAGATGTATGAGCCAGGGCTTATCACTCTCAAACTTCAAGAAGAATATAATAACTCCAACCCCAAAGAAAGCAGGTGTTGATAGCTGTGAAAATTACCGAACAGTCAATTTAATAAGCAAATACTAACACGAATTCTTTACAGACGAATGGAAAAACTGGCAGAAGCCGACCTCGGGGAAGATCAGTTTGGATTCCGTAGAGATGTTTGAACACGCGAGGAAATACTGACCCTATGACTTATCTTAGAAGAAAGATTAAGAAAAGGCAAACCTATGTTTCTAGCATTTTCAGACTTACAGAAAACTTTTAACAATGTTCACTGGAATACTCTCTTTCAAATTCTAAAGTTGGCAGGGGTAAAATACTGGGAGCGAAAGGCTATTTACAATTTGTACAGAAACCAGATGGCAGTTATTAGAGTTGAGGGGCATGAAAGGGAAGCAGTGGTTGGGAAAAGAGTGAGACAGGGTTGTAGCCTCTCCCCGATGTTATTCAATCTGTATATTGAGCAAGCAGTAAAGGAAACAAAAGCAAAAATTTGGAGTAGGTATTAAAATTCATGGAGAAGAAATAAAAACTTTGAGGTTCGCCGATGACATTGTAATTCTGTCAGAGACAGCAAAGGACTTTCAAGAGCAGTCGAACGGAATGGACAGTGTCTTGAAAAGAGGATATAAGATGGACATCAACAAAAGCAAAACGAGGATAATGGAATGTAGTCAAATTAAATCGGGTGATGCTGAGAGAAATAGATTAGGAAATGAGACACTTAAAGTAGTAAAGGAGTTTTGCTATTTAGGAAGTAAAATAACTGATGATGGTCGAAGTAGAGAGGATATAAAATGTAGACTGGCAATGGCAAGGAAAGCGTTTTTGAAGAAGAGAAATTTGTTAACATCGAATATAGATTTATGTATCAGGAAGTCGTTTCTGAAAGTATTTGTTTGGAGTGTAGCCATGTATGGAAGTGAAACATGGACGATAACTAGTTTGGACAAGAAGAGAATAGAAGCTTTCGAAATGTGGTGCTACAGAAGAATGCTGAAGATTAGCTGGGTAGATCACGTAACTAATGAGGAGGTATTGAATAGAATTGGGGAGAAGAGTTTGTGGCACAACTTGACAAGCAGAAGGGACCGGTTGGTAGGACATGTTCTGAGGCATCAAGTAATCACCAATTTAGAATTTGAGGTAGCGTGGAGGGTAAAAATCGTAGAGGGATTCAGAAGGATGTAGGTTGCAGTAGGTACTGCGAGATGAAGCTTGCACAGAATAGGGTAGCATGGAGAGCTGCATCAAACCAGTCTCAGGACTGAAGACAATAATAACAAAAACATCATTGACGTGAATCTGTTTTAGAATTATGGAACGTCGTTCATTACCAAGAATTACGACGTTTTTGGGCAGTGAAGGTCTCTTCTATAAATGTCAACATGGATTTCGCAAACAGAGATCCTGCGAAAGTCAGCTCGCCCTATTGCTCCAGGAGATCCATAGCGAAGTGGACAACGGCGCTTAGGTTGATGCCGTGTTCCTTGGTTTCAGTAAAACATTTGTCACCGCCCGCATTGCCGTTTAATGAGTTAACTACGAGCTCACTGAGTATCAGAGCAGACTTGAGATTGGTCTCAAGACTTTTCAGATAGAACTCATCACGTCGCTCTTAACGAAAGTAAATCGACAGACGTAAAGGACCGTTGCTGTTCACAATCTATATAAATGAGCTACTAGAAAGAGAGTAATGCTCTTGCAGGCAGGCAGGAAGGAAGGAAGGAAGGAAGGAAGGAAGAAAGGAAAGATAATGACGGGCAGAGCTTTATATCTCAACTATCAATCCAAGGTTTTTGAAATATCGATAATGTCAACAATGACGTCACCAGTCAGGCCAGCAACTGGAAGATGTACCCTGTTTCCAAATATCTGATGTAGGTTACCTGAAACTGAAGAGGGAGTAAAACAGTAAAAGAATCTCTGATAATGCTACTACACTATACCCGGAAATGTTTATGGCGAGTACAGTTCTCTTTTTGGGACAGCGTTCGAAGTGACTGAGGGCACGCCTTCGCGCGTGAACTGCCTCGCAGCATTCCTCAGCCCACGTCACACATGGTAGGTAAGAGACTCGGGGAATTTGACACTGCGGCGGTAAGAATACTATTCGCAATGGACTCTACTGGACCATCACTGCTGTGGAAACGTTGATCGTCTAAGGGGTTAGCGGAGCTTCCAGTCAGCTTAAGTAATTTTCTAGTTGGTCGTGCACACAGATCAGACGTGACGAATTGCGCACTGGAAATGGTCGCTCGAGTATGTGCCTGAGGGGACGGACCACTCTGGAGTGTGGGCAAGCTGTGCCGCACAGAACAGAGGATGCAGGTGCGGGAAAGTGTGGTTGGAATCTGGAAAAGGGTGGAGCCACCTGTGTGGAGAGTAATGAGAGGAAACTGGTTGACAGCCGGGGTGGCCGAGCGGTTCTAGGTGCTACAGTTTGGAACCGCGTGACCGCTACGGTCGCAGGTTCGAATCTTGCCTCGGGAATGGGTGTGTATAATATCCTTAGGTTAGTTAGGTTTAAGTAGTTCTACGTTCTAGGAGACTGATGACCTCAGAAGTTAAGTCCTATAGTGCTCAGAGCCATTTGAACCATAAACTGGTTGAGAATATCTACCAGGAGAGAGCCTCTCTAACAGTTTCCCAGAGAGCCCCAAACGGGATGGTGGGTGTTCAAGTCGCCACCTAGCAGAAAGTGTTGAGGGAGCTGAGAGGTAAGCTGCAGTATGTCTGTCTTGGTGAGGTCAGAGGATGGTGGTATGTAGATTTTACATAGGGAAAAGGTATAACTGGAGAAAGACGGACAGCAACAACTTGTACCTGGGTATTCAATGAAATAATTTGACTAAGGATGTCGTCCCAAATGAGCGTCGTGACGCCCCTCTCAGATGGAGTTCCTTTCTCAGAAGGGAAGGTCGAAATCTGCTGCTGTGAAGTGTAACAGGCTGAAGCAGTCTTTAGGGAGTAATTTCGTTTCTTGGAGACTGGCAATTCGCAATGGCAGCTTTGAGTCTGCCCTAGTGATCTGGTGCCACGAATTTTCCACTGGAGATCAGCCATATTGTACTATAAGAGATCTTTCTGCTAGAAGGAGAATTAGACCAGTGGCTGCGGAGCGTCAGATTTCGGTCGCACACTACTGCAGTGCTGTGAAGCTGGAGGACCTTGTTCCATTTTGTCTACAGAGGCACTAGTAACCTACCTGGATGTGTCAGCTGACTCCAGGGTGGAGAATCAGTTGGTAATCCCCACTGGTGAAATGGATGTCGAACCGACAGAGGTGCTGCACGGTGTTACTTTTGTAGAGGATCTCCGATGTGGGGAAGAGGAGTAACGTTCGACCCCTCGATACCTTTTAGTCTACCCGACGTGAACCCATACGTTCGCTGACGAGCACAAAAAGGCATTCTGGGAATATTCCGTTTTAAATTTCCGTGCTTATGGTTGCATCACAATGACTTCACCAGTGTGCGAAGGTTTTTTGGTGTGTTTAACTGCAGTGGACAGAGGTGAGAATGTCACCTTAGAACTAGGCGATTTCAAAACCGTATAACTGAACTGGAGGTAGCGGGTGTGCATGGCTACATCTCTTGTGGGCTGTGATTTACCAACAATGGTACTGTAGCTGCTGGACAGTGGCTTTTGGGTAGACGACATTTTGCGAGCGACATGGGGTGGTACCTTTCCCTTCACCCAGTCTGCTGAATGGCTTGCTCACTGAGGTACACTAGACATTTGTGGGATGAAGTGGCACGGTTGCTAGTGCAATTAACGCAGTGGGGAGGAGAAGATGGATAATCCCCTTATTAACATCCGAGTCACAAGTTACACATTTGGCAGAGTCTTTACATGGCACGCAGGTACGGTTATAACGCTGACACTGGTAGCAACACATTAGGTTCAATGTGTAGGATCTCTCGATGGCTTCATAGACCACCTTGATCTACAATGCGAGCTCCAGTCGATTAAATATTAAGAGGGTGAGGGTAGGCACTAATCCTGCATCAACCGTCTTCATAACCTGATGGACTGGTTACACCTTGATCAAAAAGAAAATAATGTATATCTACCTCAGTGATTCCGTCAACCAGCCCAACTACATGAATTCGGTGTTTTACGAGCCTCTACACGAACGGGGTATCTGTGGAGAAGCATAGCTTTAAGCTTTTGGGCTTAAAAGGCACTTTGTCTCAAGAAGAAAAGCTATTGCTTAAGCGAGTGGAGGGCTTCAGTGTGCCTGCAGATGTGTCACACCTTGCTGAATGATTAATGGGTTCAATGTAAAGTACTGACAACCACCATCAGTGCATGATGCCGCGGCGAAACGGGATGCAACTGGAAGATTTTTAGTGTGTGGTTGGTTAGTTGATTGAAAGAGGGGGCGGGAAGGGATCAAACTGCTAGGTCATCGTTCCCATGTTCCCGGTAAAATAATTACAACGGAAAAAAGAGGAGACGTACAACACAATAACAGGAGAAAGGAAGAACCAGAAGAGTAACAGAAGGGCAACCAATACTACAGTGGACAAAACAGGAAGAGAAAACTACAAATAAGCAAGAAACAGAAGGGGTAAAAAGAACAGATGACCGTGGCTGGCCGACCATGAGGATAAAAAGGGAAATCCAGCCACCCTGCGACACATTAAAAGATTCACCCTAAAAGCATTAGTGTTCAAACACAAAGGGACAAAGGGCATGCGCTAAAACTTATTTAAAATGATACAACCCACCTTCACGTATAAAACGTAAAACTAAATTAGCTGATGAAGCGTTGTCAGCTAAAATTAATGGCTGTGAGTCCGGTAACTGAAGGGTCTGTCACAGGGCAACCACAGAAGGACGGCTCACTAAGATATGGGCCACCCTCAGCCGGGCGCCGCAGGAGGCAGCCGTGGCTCACCAAAGCGAGGCCAATGCGGAGCCGGCAGAGAACCACTGAGTCCCTGCGAGAGGCCCGCATGGAGGACTGCCACACATTTGTAGTCTCCTTAACAGCATGCAGTTTGTTGTGCGTGCTGAAGTTATACCATTTCGCCTCCCGAAGCCGCAAATCCTTGGGGTGTAGTACTGAATGCAGGTCAGTTGCAGAGAAGCCGATCTCCATAAGCGGTTTCTGCGTAGCCTTTTTGGCCAGCCCGTCAGCAAGTTAATTGCCCGAGATTCCGACGTGACCTGAGGTGCCGACAAAGACCACTGAACGACTGGACCGTTCCAGGGCACAGATGGACTCCTGCATGGTCGCTACCAAAAGATGGCGAGGGTAGCACTGGTCGTTAGCTTGTAGGCGGCTCAAGGAGTCCGTACACAGAACAAACGCCTCTCCAGAACATGAACAGATGTGCTCAAGAGCACGAGATATACCCACCAGCTCCGCCGTGAAAACACTGCAGCAATCGGGCAAGGAATACTTTTCAATACCTCTTCCATGGACATACGCGAATCCGACATGAGCATCAGCCATCGAGCCGTCGGTGTAAACCACTTCGTGGCCTCGGTACATGTCAAGAATCTAGAGGAAGTGGCAGCGGAGAGCCGTGGTGTTAGCAGACTTCTTTGGGCCACGTGAAAGGACCGGGCGAAGCCGCGGCCTAGGCGTACACCATGGAGGTGTACGTGAATGGACCGCAAGTATAGGACTCCAGTTCGGACAGAACGGATCGGACACGAACTGCAATTTGAAGCCCTGAACGGGGCCGTCGATGCGGGAGATCCGCCGTGGGTGGGAAAAGGAGGCTGATTCGGATGAGCAGGAGAACATGTGCCACGTAATTGGCCAGCAGTCGTGCACGCCTAACCTGCAATTGGGGGGACTCAAGCCTCCACAGACGCTGTCACCAGACTGCTCCTAAAAGCTCTTGTCGCTAGGTGAATGCCGCAGTGGTGCACTGGGTCGAATAAACGCAATTCTGAAGGTGCCGCCGAACCATAAACCAGACTCCCTTAGTCAAAGTGGGACTGAACAAAGGCTCAGTAGGGCTGCAGCAGCGTAGAGCGACCTGCACCCCAGTTGGTGTTGCTCAGGCAGCAGAGAGCACTGACATGTTGCCAGCACTTACGCTTAAGCTGACATAGATGAAGCCAAGTCAATTGAGCATCGAAAACCAGTCCTAGGAATTGGTATGTCTCCACTAAAGTGAGTGGATCGTGATTAAGGTAAAGTTCTGTTTCTGGATGAACGGTACGACGCCGACAGAAACCCGTGACATACGACTTTGCTGCTGAAAACTGGAAGCCGTGGGCTAGAGCCCATGACTGCACCTTGTGAATGGCTCCCTGTAGGCGCCGCTCAGCATCACCAGTCCTGGTGGAGCAGTACGGAATGTTGAAATCGTCTGCATACAGTGAAGGTGAGAGATGGCCCTACATCATCTGCTAGACCATTAATGGCCACTAAAAATAGAGACACTCAATTCAAAGCCCTGCAGGAGCCCCTGGATATGGGGGGGGGGGGTGGAGGGGGGACTATGGGAGGCACCAACTTGGACACAAAGTACGAAGCGAGAGAAAATTTTGGATAACAATCTGAGACCCCAGTCATATAATGCGTCAAAGATATGATATCGCCTGATAGTGTTTCATGCATTTCGTAAATCACAAACCACGGCAACCAGGTGTTGGTGTCTGGAAAAGGCTGTTTGAATGGCAGACGCGAGGGACAGGATTATCAGTGTTAGAGTGACCTGGGCAGAAACCACCCTGACATGGAGCCAGTAGGCCATGTCACTCCAGAACCTAACCCAACCTTCGACCCACCATACCCTCTAGCAGCTTACCAAAAACGTTGGTGAGGCTGATGGGCCGATAGCTATCCACATCAAGCGGGGTTTTACCGGGTTTGAGCTCCGAAAGGATGGTGCTCTCCTGGCACTGCATTGAAAGACACCATCACACCACATCCGGTTGAGGATGATATGTCGTAGTCAGGCTAGATATGTTTAATCTGACTGTGGATCTGATCTGGCCCAGCAGTTGTGTCAGGGCAATGTGCAAGGCACTTATAAGCTCCCACTCTGTAAAGGGGGCATTACAGGGTTCACTCCATCGTGTAGTGCATGGAAAGACGTTCCCTTCCAGCCGGCGTTTGAGTGTGCGAAAGGCTGGGAGGTAATTCTCCGACGCAGAGGCTCGAGCACAGTGCTTGGCAATCGCGTTTTCGTCGGTACATAACTCGCTATTTATAACACCAGGGACAGCTGTTGGGGCCTCGTACCCGAAAAGACGTTTGATCTTTGCCCAGACTTGGGAAGGTGACGTGTGGCACCCAATGGTGGAGACGTATCTCTCCCAACACTCCTCCCGTTGTTTGATAAGGTAGTGAACACGGGCACGGAGCCATTTGAAGGCTATGAAGTGCTCTAGGCAAGGATGCCACTTATGCCACTGTAGAGATCGCCGACGCTCCTTAATTGCTTCAGCGACTGCCGGCGACCACCAAAGGACTGCCTTACGACTCAGGCGCCCTAAAGAGCGAGGGATCCTGTTTTCTGCCACAAACGATTGTTGTAGTCACCTGCTCAACCGTCACATCGATGTTACTGTGTGGGGGAGATTCAACAGTGACAGCAGAGGTGAAAGTTTCCCAGTCCGCCTTGTTTAAAGCCAATTGGGCAGTCTTCTGTGGGCCTGACGCCACTGCAGAGATAGGAAGATGGGGAAGTGGTCACTACAACACAGGTAGTCTTGCGCTCTCCAGCGGGCTGCAAATTAATAAATCAATGGCCGTGTAACTACCATGAGCCACACTGAAATGTGTTGCGGCCCCAGTGTTTAGGAGGCAGAGGTCGAACAGAGACAGTGAAGTTCCGACATCTCTGCCTCGGCCAGTAAGCACGGTGCCTTCCCACAAGGGGTCATGGGCGTTAAAATCTCTTAGAAGTAAGAAAGGTTTAGGGAGTTGTTCAATCAGTGCATTTAATACATTCAGCGATACTGCACCATCTGAAGATACACATTGCAGACAGTTATTTCGTGTGTCGTCGTCGTTCTGACAGCCACAGCTTCAAGAGGAGTTTGAAGGGGCACAGGTTCACTACAGACTGACACTATTATAGTCGCTACAGTTCCTGTAGTATTCCTTATAGCCGTTCAGGGCTAGGGTCCGCATTGCCAGGAATCAGGTTTCCTGGAGGGAAAAGCGTAACAGTTGCCGCAGCTCAGCCAGGTAGAGAAAAACTCGTAGCATTTCCACTGAAGGATGACGTCATTGTGAGACTGGGAAGGCATGGAACATTGAATGAGGCAGTTTACGCGTCAGGGTTACCTGCTGCCACCGACTTTTTTGCCTGAGCCGTCTATATCAATTGTGTTTGAGGGTCCAGTGAGATCTAGGTCCTCAGCGGATGCCAGAATCTCCACATCTGAAGACGCAGAGCTTGTAGGTAGCAGTGGTATGGGTGCCACCGCAATTCCCTTTGTCTTGGGGACCCTTTTTGGATTTCTCTCGCTGCTCCTTGGGTTTCGCTGGATGGGTTGACAGGACTGAAGATGAGCGTGAAGCCCTATGACCGGCTGCTTTTGGGCTCTTCAGCCACTGGCAGATGTCTTTCCCACTAGCAGAAACCTGGGAAGGGAGTGGCCCAAGAGACGCCTTCCTAGTGGGATGAGCCAAGAAAGACGTTTCTCCAGCTCAGAAGTGGGGACTGATATCCCCGATGGTTGGTGGGGTGTTTCCGAAGTATCAACAGGGAGGGAAGTGCCCCCATCATCGAGAGTCCAGGTGTAGTCTTCAGTTTGTGAGAGGCGACAGGAAAGCAAGGAACTGACGGGGGCGGCAACTGTTCTCGCAGCGGCGGCGTAAGAGGTCATAGCCATAGGACGTAGGTGCTCAAATTTCGTCTTAACCTCAATGTAGGTCTGTCAGTCCACCAAGCGGATCTTGTTTGCTTACTGAACACTGGAAAACTTTATCTGCCTACATGTCAACCTACTCTTATTTGTACCTAACGGTCGGTACCATTCAGCTAGCTAGGTGCTTTGAATGGTTTGCTCTTGCTGATGCACACTTGAGTGAGGCCAGACAGTATCATTTAATTGGCATCGTTGCGGTTGTTTGTGTTGTTCTCGTGTTGCATGTCTGCTAGTGGCAGCAGCGGTCGGTCCTATCTTTAGGGCGTCGACATCGTTTTTCCGGGTCGTGAGAGCCAGTTCTGTTGGGGACTGAGGAGCAGACAGGTCGGAGCAGTGCCGAAACACTGAACCACTGACGGCACGCAAGGACTGCCGGATGGAAGGGCTGTGGTCACCGACCTCGTCGTAAGCTGGATCCAGCACGCTTTAAGAAGAGTACATTTTAATCCAAGTAGAGGAACCCCTGCCATTGTGGTATCTCGCGATTCTCCAGTGACTTGGGTTCCTGTTGCTGCTCAGTGTCGCCGACGCGAAGAGCAGCGAATGGAGTGCTTGGGGAAGACGTATTAGCTTTCCTCGACTTATTACTGTTTACTGCGTTTAAATTGTTACAATTTGTTAAGTTCAACCAGTGGAAATTTTTCTTGCTGGTGATTGCTGACACCCCAGTTACCTGCCCTGGGGCTAAGTGCATGTAACGGCAGTGTACGTTTCCTAACCTTGCCGCTACTGTCCGGTAAGGCGTGTAGTTTTGGCAGCTTTCTTGATTGTAGGCCGGTTGATGATTCTTCTGCTGTGGTGGTAGTGATTCCTCTCTCGTTCCAGGCTCTCTATGCACAGTATTCTGGGGACGCAGCGCAGACCGCCGGCTCCGGCTTTGGCGAGTTGTTCCATTGTTGCATCTGGTTTATCGGACGTCAGTTAACTCCAGCAAGATCATTAGTCATTCGTTAGACTGCCACTAGTCTGAGTTACCATCTTGTGAAGTGAATGCAACTCCTGGCTGCCTGTCTCATCGCTCGTTAAACTGTTTGTTGCTGGACCTTTCCAGAGGTCGATGCCTGGAGCACCGTCTGTGGCCCCCTTGGTTCTTGTAAGACGTGTGGTCTAAAAGGATGTCTGATGGGCAGTAGTTCAGTGTAACGCTCCTTCAGTCCACGCCTTCTGCGGGTATAATATCCCTCAGTACCCTTTAACGAACTTATGTACTGGTGTTTGTGTTTTATTATTTTATTTACTACAATACCCTGTAATGTCTACATTAGAGGTTATATATGTCTAGTTAATAGTTCTGATCGCCCTCTGGAATAAATCTATCAGAGTAGTGTTCAGTGGATGTTAATGGTTATCTTACAAAGTTTACTATCTTATTTCACCCATTTGGTGATCAGTTGCTTGTTTTAATTAACCTTTGCTATTGTGTTTGCTGTTTTACAGCAGGTTTCTAAATTTTATTATATTATTGCCGTTCCTGGCG